>NW_028122442.1:0-83946 GCF_965194805.1 Balaenoptera borealis | reverse complement strand
GATACATTACCGTATTGAGGTTAACAGAGAGATACAAACACATGTGAAATATATAATCACCAAAGACCTACGCTATACCAAGAGAAGACTACTCAACATTGTGTCGTAACAGACATGGGAAAAGGATCCGAAGAAGAATAGATATATGTATATGTGTGAAATATATGTGTGAAAGAACCACATCTTGCACACCTAGAACAAACAAAACATTGTAATCAAGTTTGCTGTGATAAAAAATAAAAATTAAGTTAAAAATACCAACAAGAAGTAATGAGACATAAACTTAAAGGGCTTTTTCCTCGCACATTCCATTCTAATTTACAACCTAGAACACCACTTCCACCTAAGGCTCTGTTGCCCTAGTAACCAGATTTGGTAAAGGAGAAATGCTGCCGCCTTGTGGCCGATTCCCGCAACAGCAGCTTTTAACCCACAGCTAATGGTCACTTACCATTCACAAGGACTCAGGGCTGTAAAGGACACCTGCCCTCAAATTGTGCTGAAGTAGGGAATGGATAAAAAAAATTCAAAACAGGCAAAATGTTCACGAAGCTCGTATGAAGAGGTAAGTTTTACTCACTCTCTTTTCAAAGAAAGGAAAATGGATAAAAGCTCAACCTCAAGGAAGTATTAGACTCATGCAATCTAATCTACAAAAAGTTTTCAACTCACACCCGTCGACTGACCGTTGGCAAAAAGTCTACAAACAATCAATGCTGAAGAGGTTTTAGAGAACTGTGTACCCTCTAGCTGCTGGTGAGATGTAAAAGGGTTAAACGCTAATAATGAGAACAGAAAGGAGCTGCGTTGAAAAGGAAAAATTGAGGTACCATTCAATCCAGCAGGCGCACCAATGGGCCTCTCACCTGAGAAGACCAGAATGAAGAAGACCCGGGCTGCAAAAGCTGCACTGCAGCCTTATTCACAATAGACAAGACAGTGAAGCAACCAAAATGTCCATCAACAGATGAAAGGAAAAAGAAGAAGCGGCCCATGTACACAATGAATACTAGCCATGGAAAACAATGAAACACTGCTCTTTGAGACACCATAGATGATCTTGGAGATAATCACAGAACATGAGGTAAGTCGGAAAGCAAAAGTCCTATATCCTATGATATCACTTATACGCGTTCTCTAGTAACTGACACAAATGAACATATTTCCACAGAGAAAGTCAATCACAGACTTATTAAAAAAAACTATGCTTATCTACAAGGAAAGGTGGGGGGAATGGATAAATGAAAGATAGCGTTACCATATGTATACAAATACATATTATATACATATATCAAAAAGACCGACCATATAGCAAGGAAGGTTTACGGAAACTGTGTAATAATTTACACGGGAAGAGGATCTCTACATAAATAGGTATATAGAATATGTAGATGAACCAGAGTATGTACACTTGGACAAGCAACATTCTAACCATTACCCCAATTGAAAAAATTAAAACAACCAACTAGGAGTAATGAGACATAAACTTATGGGGGGTTCTCCTGGCACATTCCATTCAAATTTACAACCTAGGCAAACGACTTCCCTCTGCTGCCCTAGTACCCAGATTTGGGAATGGAGAAATGCTGCATCCTTGTGGCCGTTTCCCACAACAGCAGCTTTAAACCCACTGCAAAAGGTCACTAAATATTCACCAATTGCAGGTCTGTAAATGACACCTGCCCTCCAAAAGATACTGAGGTCGAAAATCGACCAAAAAACTCTAGAGTGCAACCTTCCAAAAAAGAAAATTTGAAGAGGTATATTGTACTCACACCTTTTTTCTTTTTTCTTTTAACAGAAAAGGAAAAGGCGTGGAAAAGGATGAATTGTAGGAATTGTTACAGACATGTAAACCCAAATTACAAAAACCTATCAGCTCACACCAGTCAGAATGGCCATCAACAAAAATGCGGCAAACGATAAACGCTGACTGATTGTGGAGAAATGCGTACCCTCGATTCTAAGGGGGACGTGGTAAGAGCCACTAATGAAAGCACAATTGAGGTGCCTTGAAAAGGTAAACGTTGAGCTACCATACCAATCAATCAATCATACCCACTGCTGGGTCTATCACCTGAGAAAATGAAAATCAAAAATCGCAGGCTGGCAATCCTGCACTCCAGCAATATTTACCATAGGCAACACTTGGAAGCAACGAAAATGTCCATCAACAGAGGAATGCACCAAGAAGAAGTGGTCCATGTACACAATGGAATATTAGCCATGGAAAACATTGAAGCACTGCTCTTTGAGGCACCATAGATGAGCCTGGAGATAATCACAAAACATGAAGTAGGTCGGAAAGCAAAAGACCTATATCTTATATTATCACTTATGGCATTATCTAATAACTGACACAGATGAACATATTTCCAAAGAGAAAGACACTCACAGGCGTAGAACACAAACTATGCTCATCTAAAAGGAAAGGAGGGGGAAATTGAGAAATGAAGATTAGTGTTACTATACATATTCAAATACATATTATATACATGTATCAAAAGACCGAACATATAACAAGGGAGGTCGACGGAACAGTGTAATATTTTACATGGGAAGAGGATCTGTACATTAATAGACATACATAATGTCCAAATGAACCAGATTGTGTACACCTAGGACAAACAGTATTCTAAACTTTACCCAGATTAAAAAAATTTTAAAAACCAAGAAGAAGTAATGAGACATAAACTTATGGGGATTTCTCCTGGCAAATTCCATTCTAATTTACAACCTAGGACAATGACTTCCAGAAAGGCTCTGCTGCCTAGAACCAGGACTGGGGAATGGAGAAATGCTACCTCCTTGTGGACGTTTCCCACAACAGCAGCTTTGAACCCACTGCAAAAGGTCACTAAATTTTCACCAACTTGCAGTTCTGTAAATTGCGCCTGGCCTCCAGAAAATTTCTGGGGTCAAAAATCGACCAAAAAATTCAGAAGAGGGCAACCTTCGAAGAAGACAATTTCAAGAGCATATATTGTACTCACGGTTTTTTTCTTTTAAGAGAAAAGAAAAAGGCGTAGGAATATGATGAATTTTAAAAATTTTCATGACATGCATACCCATATTACAAAACCCTATCAGCACACAGCAGTCAGAATGGCCATTAGGAAAAATGCTGCAAAAATTAAACGGTGAAGGGAGTGTGGAGAAATGCGTACCCTCGGCTGTAAGGGGGGGCATGTAAAGAGCCACTAACGAAAACACAACGTAGGTGCTTTGAAAAGGGAAACATTGAGCTACCAGTCCATCAATCACAACCACTGCTTGGCCTATCACCTTGAGAAAATGAGAATCAAAAAGTCACAGGCTGGCAAACCAGTATGCCAGCAATATTTACCATAGCCAGCACTTGGAAGCAATGAAAATGTCCATCAACCGAGGAATGCACCAAGAAGAAGTGGTCCACGTACACAATGGGATATTACTCTAATAATAAATATAAATTAAATTTAAAAACAAAGAAAAGCAAGGAGACATCAACATTTGTGGGTTTATCCGGGCACATTGCACTCTAATTTATAACCGAAGAACACCACTGGCCGGTAGGTCTGTTTCCCTAGTACCAGCAAGGGGAACGTAGAAAGATTGCCGCTCTCTGGCCGTTACCTGCAAAAGCAGGTTTAAAGCCTGAGCTAATGGTCACTTCACATGAACAAGTACTGCAGGGCTGTAAATGAAACCTGCCCTCAAAATGTCTTGAGGGAGATCATGCCAAAATATTTCAAATGGTGACACATACTTGAAGAAAACACTTTGAAGAAATAAGCTCTCATCACAGCTGGAAAAATAAAAAGGACATGTCTTACAGCTCAATTTCAACGCATTATGAGACACATGCAAATTCAACCACAAAGAGGTATCAGCTCACACCACTCAGAATAACCATCAGCAAAAACTACAAAGAATAAATGCTGAAGGTGCTGGGAAGAAATGCATACCCTCCGCTTTAAGTGGGACGTAACCTGGAAAGAGCCACTAAAGAGAACGGAATAGAGGTGCCTTTAAAAGGTAAACATTGAGCTACCATATGACCCAGCAGACCTATTCCTGGACCTATAACCTAAGAAGACAGAATTGGAAGGACACAGGTACGCAAATCTGCATTGCATAGTATAACAATCGCCAAGATATGGAAGTAACCAAAAAGTCCAACGACAGATGGGTGGACAAAGAAGAACTGCTCCTGTACAGATGGAATATGAGCTAGTGAAAAAATGAAACAATGCCATTTGCAGCACCATAGATGAGTCTAGAAGTAATCACGCAGCTTGGAGTAAGTGAGAAAGCGAAAGACACATATCCTATCCTATCACATATAGGTGTTACCGAAAAAATGATACAAACAAAGGTATTTCCACAGAGAAACACTATCATAGATTCATTTAAAAAACTTATGGTTCACCAAATGGAAAGGTGTGAGGATTGGATACATTACCGTATTGAGGTTAACAGAGAGATACAAACACATGTGAAATATATAATCACCAAAGACCTACGCTATACCAAGAGAAGACTACTCAACATTGTGTCGTAACAGACATGGGAAAAGGATCCGAAGAAAAATAGATATATGTATATGTGTGAAAGAACCACATCTTGCACACCTAGAACAAACAAAACATTGTAATCAAGTTTGCTGTGATAAAAAAATAAAAATTAAGTTAAAAATACCAACAAGAAGTAATGAGACATAAACTTAAAGGGCTTTTTCCTCGCACATTCCATTCTAATTTACAACCTAGAACACCACTTCCACTAAGGCTCTGTTGCCCTAGTAACCAGATTTGGTAAAGGAGAAATGCTGCCGCCTTGTGGCCGATTCCCGCAACAGCAGCTTTTAAACCCACAGCTAATGGTCACTTACCATTCACAAGGACTCAGGGCTGTAAAGGACACCTGCCCTCAAATTGTGCTGAAGTAGGGAATGGATAAAAAAAATTCAAAACAGGCAAAATGTTCACGAAGCTCGTATGAAGAGGTAAGTTTTACTCACTCTCTTTTTAAAGAAAGGAAAATGGATAAAAGCTCAACCTCAGGAAGTATTAGACTCATGCAATCTAATCTACAAAAAGTTTTCAACTCACACCCGTCGACTGACCGTTGGCAAAAAGTCTACAAACAATCAATGCTGAAGAGGTTTTAGAGAACTGTGTACCCTCTAGCTGCTGGTGAGATGTAAAAGGGTTAAACGCTAATAATGAGAACAGAAAGGAGCTGCGTTGAAAAGGAAAAATTGAGGTACCATTCAATCCAGCAGGCGCACCAATGGGCCTCTCACCTGAGAAGACCAGAATGAAGAAGACCCGGGCTGCAAAAGCTGCACTGCAGCCTTATTCACAATAGACAAGACAGTGAAGCAACCAAAATGTCCATCAACAGATGAAAGGAAAAAGAAGAAGCGGCCCATGTACACAATGAATACTAGCCATGGAAAACAATGAAACACTGCTCTTTGAGACACCATAGATGATCTTGGAGATAATCACAGAACATGAGGTAAGTCGGAAAGCAAAAGTCCTATATCCTATGATATCACTTATACGCGTTCTCTAGTAACTGACACAAATGAACATATTTCCACAGAGAAAGTCAATCACAGACTTATTAAAAAAAACTATGCTTATCTACAAGGAAAGGTGGGGGGGAATGGATAAATGAAGATTAGCGTTACCATATGTATACAAATACATATTATATACATATATCAAAAAGACCGACCATATAGCAAGGAAGGTTTACGGAACACTGTGTAATAATTTACACGGGAAGAGGATCTCTACATAAATAGGTATATAGAATATGTAGATGAACCAGAGTATGTACACCTTGGACAATGCAACATTCTAACCATTACCCCAATTGAAAAAATTAAAACAACCAACTAGGAGTAATGAGACATAAACTTATGGGGGGTTCTCCTGGCACATTCCATTCAAATTTACAACCTAGGCAAACGACTTCCAGAACGGCTCTGCTGCCCTAGTACCCAGATTTGGGAATGGAGAAATGCTGCATCCTTGTGGCCGTTTCCCACAACAGCAGCTTTAAACCCACTGCAAAAGGTCACTAAATATTCACCAATTGCAGGTCTGTAAATGACACCTGCCCTCCAAAAGATACTGAGGTCGAAAATCGACCAAAAAACTCTAGAGTGCAACCTTCCAAAAAGAAAATTTGAAGAGGTATATTGTACTCACACCTTTTTTCTTTTTTCTTTTAACAGAAAAGGAAAAGGCGTGGAAAAAGGATGAATTGTAGGAATTGTTACAGACATGTAAACCCAAATTACAAAAACCTATCAGCTCACACCAGTCAGAATGGCCATCAACAAAAATGCGGCAAACGATAAACGCTGACGTGATTGTGGAGAAATGCGTACCCTCGATTCTAAGGGGGACGTGGTAAGAGCCACTAATGAAAGCACAATTGAGGTGCCTTGAAAAGGTAAACGTTGAGCTACCATACCAATCAATCAATCATACCCACTGCTGGGTCTATCACCTGAGAAAATGAAAATCAAAAATCGCAGGCTGGCAATCCTGCACTCCAGCAATATTTACCATAGGCAACACTTGGAAGCAACGAAAATGTCCATCAACAGAGGAATGCACCAAGAAGAAGTGGTCCATGTACACAATGGAATATTAGCCATGGAAAACATTGAAGCACTGCTCTTTGAGGCACCATAGATGAGCCTGGAGATAATCACAAAACATGAAGTAGGTCGGAAAGCAAAAGACCTATATCTTATATTATCACTTATGGCATTATCTAATAACTGACACAGATGAACATATTTCTAAAGAGAAAGACACTCACAGGCGTAGAACACAAACTATGCTCATCTAAAAGGAAAGGAGGGGGGAAATTGAGAAATGAAGATTAGTGTTACTATACATATTCAAATACATATTATATACATGTATCAAAAAGACCGAACATATAACAAGGGAGGTCGACGGAACAGTGTAATATTTTACATGGGAAGAGGATCTGTACATTAATAGACATACATAATGTCCAAATGAACCAGATTGTGTACACCTAGGACAAACAGTATTCTAAACTTTACCCAGATTAAAAAAATTTTAAAAACCAAGAAGAAGTAATGAGACATAAACTTATGGGGATTTCTCCTGGCAAATTCCATTCTAATTTACAACCTAGGACAATGACTTCCAGAAAGGCTCTGCTGCCCTAGAACCAGGACTGGGGAATGGAGAAATGCTACCTCCTTGTGGACGTTTCCCACAACAGCAGCTTTGAACCCACTGCAAAAGGTCACTAAATTTTCACCAACTTGCAGTTCTGTAAATTGCGCCTGGCCTCCAGAAAATTTCTGGGGTCAAAAATCGACCAAAAAATTCAGAAGAGGGCAACCTTCGAAGAAGACAATTTCAAGAGCTATATTGTACTCACGGTTTTTTTCTTTTAAGAGAAAAGAAAAAGGCGTAGGAATATGATGAATTTTAAAAATTTTCATGACATGCATACCCATATTACAAAACCCTATCAGCACACAGCAGTCAGAATGGCCATTAGGAAAATGCTGCAAAAAATAAACGGTGAAGGGAGTGTGGAGAAATGCGTACCCTCGGCTGTAAGGGGGGGCATGTAAAGAGCCACTAACGAAAACACAACGTAGGTGCTTTGAAAAGGGAAACATTGAGCTACCAGTCCATCAATCACAACCACTGCTTGGCCTATCACCTGAGAAAATGAGAATCAAAAAGTCACAGGCTGGCAAACCAGTATGCCAGCAATATTTACCATAGCCAGCACTTGGAAGCAATGAAAATGTCCATCAACCGAGGAATGCACCAAGAAGAAGTGGTCCACGTACACAATGGGATATTACTCTAATAATAAATATAAATTAAATTTAAAAACAAAGAAAGCAAGGAGACATCAACATTTGTGGGTTTATCCGGGCACATTGCACTCTAATTTATAACCGAAGAACACCACTGGCCGGTAGGTCTGTTTCCCTAGTACCAGCAAGGGGAACGTAGAAAGATTGCCGCTCTCTGGCCGTTACCTGCAAAAGCAGGTTTAAAGCCTGAGCTAATGGTCACTTCACATGAACAAGTACTGCAGGGCTGTAAATGAAACCTGCCCTCAAAATGTCTTGAGGGAGATCATGGCCAAAATATTTCAAATGGTGACACATACTTGAAGAAAA
The DNA here is from genome assembly GCF_965194805.1 of Balaenoptera borealis. Lineage (NCBI taxonomy): Eukaryota > Metazoa > Chordata > Mammalia > Artiodactyla > Balaenopteridae > Balaenoptera > Balaenoptera borealis. The sequence goes on along the minus strand of NW_028122442.1, from coordinate 75,755 downwards.
CACTTTGAAGAAATAAGCTCTCATCACAGCTGGAAAAATAAAAAGGACATGTCTTACAGCTCAATTTCAACGCATTATGAGACACATGCAAATTCAACCACAAAGAGGTATCAGCTCACACCACTCAGAATAACCATCAGCAAAAACTACAAAGAATAAATGCTGAAGGTGCTGGGAAGAAATGCATACCCTCCGCTTTAAGTGGGACGTAACCTGGAAAGAGCCACTAAAGAGAACGGAATAGAGGTGCCTTTAAAAGGTAAACATTGAGCTACCATATGACCCAGCAGACCTATTCCTGGACTATAACCTAAGAAGACAGAATTGGAAGGACACAGGTACGCAAATCTGCATTGCATAGTATAACAATCGCCAAGATATGGGAAGTAACCAAAAAGTCCAACGACAGATGGGTGGACAAAGAAGAACTGCTCCATGTACAGATGGAATATGAGCTAGTGAAAAAATGAAACAATGCCATTTGCAGCACCATAGATGAGTCTAGAAGTAATCACGCAGCTTGGAGTAAGTGAGAAAGCGAAAGACACATATCCTATCCTATCACATATAGGTGTTACCGAAAAAATGATACAAACAAAGGTATTTCCACAGAGAAACACTATCATAGATTCATTTAAAAAACTTATGGTTCACCAAATGGAAAGGTGTGAGGATTGGATACATTACCGTATTGAGGTTAACAGAGAGATACAAACACATGTGAAATATATAATCACCAAAGACCTACGCTATACCAAGAGAAGACTACTCAACATTGTGTCGTAACAGACATGGGAAAAGGATCCGAAGAAAAATAGATATATGTATATGTGTGAAAGAACCACATCTTGCACACCTAGAACAAACAAAACATTGTAATCAAGTTTGCTGTGATAAAAAATAAAAATTAAGTTAAAAATACCAACAAGAAGTAATGAGACATAAACTTAAAGGGCTTTTTCCTCGCACATTCCATTCTAATTTACAACCTAGAACACCACTTCCACTAAGGCTCTGTTGCCCTAGTAACCAGATTTGGTAAAGGAGAAATGCTGCCGCCTTGTGGCCGATTCCCGCAACAGCAGCTTTTAACCCACAGCTAATGGTCACTTACCATTCACAAGGACTCAGGGCTGTAAAGGACACCTGCCCTCAAATTGTGCTGAAGTAGGGAATGGATAAAAAAAATTCAAAACAGGCAAAATGTTCACGAAGCTCGTATGAAGAGGTAAGTTTTACTCACTCTCTTTTCAAAGAAAGGAAAATGGATAAAAGCTCAACCTCAGGAAGTATTAGACTCATGCAATCTAATCTACAAAAAGTTTTCAACTCACACCCGTCGACTGACCGTTGGCAAAAAGTCTACAAACAATCAATGCTGAAGAGGTTTTAGAGAACTGTGTACCCTCTAGCTGCTGGTGAGATGTAAAAGGGTTAAACGCTAATAATGAGAACAGAAAGGAGCTGCGTTGAAAAGGAAAAATTGAGGTACCATTCAATCCAGCAGGCGCACCAATGGGCCTCTCACCTGAGAAGACCAGAATGAAGAAGACCCGGGCTGCAAAAGCTGCACTGCAGCCTTATTCACAATAGACAAGACAGTGAAGCAACCAAAATGTCCATCAACAGATGAAAGGAAAAAGAAGAAGCGGCCCATGTACACAATGAATACTAGCCATGGAAAACAATGAAACACTGCTCTTTGAGACACCATAGATGATCTTGGAGATAATCACAGAACATGAGGTAAGTCGGAAAGCAAAAGTCCTATATCCTATGATATCACTTATACGCGTTCTCTAGTAACTGACACAAATGAACATATTTCCACAGAGAAAGTCAATCACAGACTTATTAAAAAAAACTATGCTTATCTACAAGGAAAGGTGGGGGGAATGGATAAATGAAGATTAGCGTTACCATATGTATACAAATACATATTATATACATATATCAAAAAGACCGACCATATAGCAAGGAAGGTTTACGGAACACTGTGTAATAATTTACACGGGAAGAGGATCTCTACATAAATAGGTATATAGAATATGTAGATGAACCAGAGTATGTACACCTTGGACAAGCAACATTCTAACCATTACCCCAATTGAAAAAATTAAAACAACCAACTAGGAGTAATGAGACATAAACTTATGGGGGGTTCTCCTGGCACATTCCATTCAAATTTACAACCTAGGCAAACGACTTCCAGAACGGCTCTGCTGCCCTAGTACCCAGATTTGGGAATGGAGAAATGCTGCATCCTTGTGGCCGTTTCCCACAACAGCAGCTTTAAACCCACTGCAAAAGGTCACTAAATATTCACCAATTGCAGGTCTGTAAATGACACCTGCCCTCCAAAAGATACTGAGGTCGAAAATCGACCAAAAAACTCTAGAGTGCAACCTTCCAAAAAGAAAATTTGAAGAGGTATATTGTACTCACACCTTTTTTCTTTTTTCTTTTAACAGAAAAGGAAAAGGCGTGGAAAAAGGATGAATTGTAGGAATTGTTACAGACATGTAAACCCAAATTACAAAAACCTATCAGCTCACACCAGTCAGAATGGCCATCAACAAAAATGCGGCAAACGATAAACGCTGACGTGATTGTGGAGAAATGCGTACCCTCGATTCTAAGGGGGACGTGGTAAGAGCCACTAATGAAAGCACAATTGAGGTGCCTTGAAAAGGTAAACGTTGAGCTACCATACCAATCAATCAATCATACCCACTGCTGGGTCTATCACCTGAGAAAATGAAAATCAAAAATCGCAGGCTGGCAATCCTGCACTCCAGCAATATTTACCATAGGCAACACTTGGAAGCAACGAAAATGTCCATCAACAGAGGAATGCACCAAGAAGAAGTGGTCCATGTACACAATGGAATATTAGCCATGGAAAACATTGAAGCACTGCTCTTTGAGGCACCATAGATGAGCCTGGAGATAATCACAAAACATGAAGTAGGTCGGAAAGCAAAAGACCTATATCTTATATTATCACTTATGGCATTATCTAATAACTGACACAGATGAACATATTTCCAAAGAGAAAGACACTCACAGGCGTAGAACACAAACTATGCTCATCTAAAAGGAAAGGAGGGGGGAAATTGAGAAATGAAGATTAGTGTTACTATACATATTCAAATACATATTATATACATGTATCAAAAAGACCGAACATATAACAAGGGAGGTCGACGGAACAGTGTAATATTTTACATGGGAAGAGGATCTGTACATTAATAGACATACATAATGTCCAAATGAACCAGATTGTGTACACCTAGGACAAACAGTATTCTAAACTTTACCCAGATTAAAAAAATTTTAAAAACCAAGAAGAAGTAATGAGACATAAACTTATGGGGATTTCTCCTGGCAAATTCCATTCTAATTTACAACCTAGGACAATGACTTCCAGAAAGGCTCTGCTGCCCTAGAACCAGGACTGGGGAATGGAGAAATGCTACCTCCTTGTGGACGTTTCCCACAACAGCAGCTTTGAACCCACTGCAAAAGGTCACTAAATTTTCACCAACTTGCAGTTCTGTAAATTGCGCCTGGCCTCCAGAAAATTTCTGGGGTCAAAAATCGACCAAAAAATTCAGAAGAGGGCAACCTTCGAAGAAGACAATTTCAAGAGCTATATTGTACTCACGGTTTTTTTCTTTTAAGAGAAAAGAAAAAGGCGTAGGAATATGATGAATTTTAAAAATTTTCATGACATGCATACCCATATTACAAAACCCTATCAGCACACAGCAGTCAGAATGGCCATTAGGAAAAATGCTGCAAAAAATAAACGGTGAAGGGAGTGTGGAGAAATGCGTACCCTCGGCTGTAAGGGGGGGCATGTAAAGAGCCACTAACGAAAACACAACGTAGGTGCTTTGAAAAGGGAAACATTGAGCTACCAGTCCATCAATCACAACCACTGCTTGGCCTATCACCTGAGAAAATGAGAATCAAAAAGTCACAGGCTGGCAAACCAGTATGCCAGCAATATTTACCATAGCCAGCACTTGGAAGCAATGAAAATGTCCATCAACCGAGGAATGCACCAAGAAGAAGTGGTCCACGTACACAATGGGATATTACTCTAATAATAAATATAAATTAAATTTAAAAACAAAGAAAAGCAAGGAGACATCAACATTTGTGGGTTTATCCGGGCACATTGCACTCTAATTTATAACCGAAGAACACCACTGGCCGGTAGGTCTGTTTCCCTAGTACCAGCAAGGGGAACGTAGAAAGATTGCCGCTCTCTGGCCGTTACCTGCAAAAGCAGGTTTAAAGCCTGAGCTAATGGTCACTTCACATGAACAAGTACTGCAGGGCTGTAAATGAAACCTGCCCTCAAAATGTCTTGAGGGAGATCATGGCCAAAATATTTCAAATGGTGACACATACTTGAAGAAAACACTTTGAAGAAATAAGCTCTCATCACAGCTGGAAAAATAAAAAGGACATGTCTTACAGCTCAATTTCAACGCATTATGAGACACATGCAAATTCAACCACAAAGAGGTATCAGCTCACACCACTCAGAATAACCATCAGCAAAAACTACAAAGAATAAATGCTGAAGGTGCTGGGAAGAAATGCATACCCTCCGCTTTAAGTGGGACGTAACCTGGAAAGAGCCACTAAAGAGAACGGAATAGAGGTGCCTTTAAAAGGTAAACATTGAGCTACCATATGACCCAGCAGACCTATTCCTGGACCTATAACCTAAGAAGACAGAATTGGAAGGACACAGGTACGCAAATCTGCATTGCATAGTATAACAATCGCCAAGATATGGAAGTAACCAAAAAGTCCAACGACAGATGGGTGGACAAAGAAGAACTGCTCCATGTACAGATGGAATATGAGCTAGTGAAAAAATGAAACAATGCCATTTGCAGCACCATAGATGAGTCTAGAAGTAATCACGCAGCTTGGAGTAAGTGAGAAAGCGAAAGACACATATCCTATCCTATCACATATAGGTGTTACCGAAAAAATGATACAAACAAAGGTATTTCCACAGAGAAACACTATCATAGATTCATTTAAAAAACTTATGGTTCACCAAATGGAAAGGTGTGAGGATTGGATACATTACCGTATTGAGGTTAACAGAGAGATACAAACACATGTGAAATATATAATCACCAAAGACCTACGCTATACCAAGAGAAGACTACTCAACATTGTGTCGTAACAGACATGGGAAAAGGATCCGAAGAAAAATAGATATATGTATATGTGTGAAAGAACCACATCTTGCACACCTAGAACAAACAAAACATTGTAATCAAGTTTGCTGTGATAAAAAATAAAAATTAAGTTAAAAATACCAACAAGAAGTAATGAGACATAAACTTAAAGGGCTTTTTCCTCGCACATTCCATTCTAATTTACAACCTAGAACACCACTTCCACTAAGGCTCTGTTGCCCTAGTAACCAGATTTGGTAAAGGAGAAATGCTGCCGCCTTGTGGCCGATTCCCGCAACAGCAGCTTTTAACCCACAGCTAATGGTCACTTACCATTCACAAGGACTCAGGGCTGTAAAGGACACCTGCCCTCAAATTGTGCTGAAGTAGGGAATGGATAAAAAAAATTCAAAACAGGCAAAATGTTCACGAAGCTCGTATGAAGAGGTAAGTTTTACTCACTCTCTTTTTAAAGAAAGGAAAATGGATAAAAGCTCAACCTCAGGAAGTATTAGACTCATGCAATCTAATCTACAAAAAGTTTTCAACTCACACCCGTCGACTGACCGTTGGCAAAAAGTCTACAAACAATCAATGCTGAAGAGGTTTTAGAGAACTGTGTACCCTCTAGCTGCTGGTGAGATGTAAAAGGGTTAAACGCTAATAATGAGAACAGAAAGGAGCTGCGTTGAAAAGGAAAAATTGAGGTACCATTCAATCCAGCAGGCGCACCAATGGGCCTCTCACCTGAGAAGACCAGAATGAAGAAGACCCGGGCTGCAAAAGCTGCACTGCAGCCTTATTCACAATAGACAAGACAGTGAAGCAACCAAAATGTCCATCAACAGATGAAAGGAAAAAGAAGAAGCGGCCCATGTACACAATGAATACTAGCCATGGAAAACAATGAAACACTGCTCTTTGAGACACCATAGATGATCTTGGAGATAATCACAGAACATGAGGTAAGTCGGAAAGCAAAAGTCCTATATCCTATGATATCACTTATACGCGTTCTCTAGTAACTGACACAAATGAACATATTTCCACAGAGAAAGTCAATCACAGACTTATTAAAAAAAACTATGCTTATCTACAAGGAAAGGTGGGGGGGAATGGATAAATGAAGATTAGCGTTACCATATGTATACAAATACATATTATATACATATATCAAAAAGACCGACCATATAGCAAGGAAGGTTTACGGAACACTGTGTAATAATTTACACGGGAAGAGGATCTCTACATAAATAGGTATATAGAATATGTAGATGAACCAGAGTATGTACACCTTGGACAAGCAACATTCTAACCATTACCCCAATTGAAAAAATTAAAACAACCAACTAGGAGTAATGAGACATAAACTTATGGGGGGTTCTCCTGGCACATTCCATTCAAATTTACAACCTAGGCAAACGACTTCCAGAACGGCTCTGCTGCCCTAGTACCCAGATTTGGGAATGGAGAAATGCTGCATCCTTGTGGCCGTTTCCCACAACAGCAGCTTTAAACCCACTGCAAAAGGTCACTAAATATTCACCAATTGCAGGTCTGTAAATGACACCTGCCCTCCAAAAGATACTGAGGTCGAAAATCGACCAAAAAACTCTAGAGTGCAACCTTCCAAAAAGAAAATTTGAAGAGGTATATTGTACTCACACCTTTTTTCTTTTTTCTTTTAACAGAAAAGGAAAAGGCGTGGAAAAAGGATGAATTGTAGGAATTGTTACAGACATGTAAACCCAAATTACAAAAACCTATCAGCTCACACCAGTCAGAATGGCCATCAACAAAAATGCGGCAAACGATAAACGCTGACGTGATTGTGGAGAAATGCGTACCCTCGATTCTAAGGGGGACGTGGTAAGAGCCACTAATGAAAGCACAATTGAGGTGCCTTGAAAAGGTAAACGTTGAGCTACCATACCAATCAATCAATCATACCCACTGCTGGGTCTATCACCTGAGAAAATGAAAATCAAAAATCGCAGGCTGGCAATCCTGCACTCCAGCAATATTTACCATAGGCAACACTTGGAAGCAACGAAAATGTCCATCAACAGAGGAATGCACCAAGAAGAAGTGGTCCATGTACACAATGGAATATTAGCCATGGAAAACATTGAAGCACTGCTCTTTGAGGCACCATAGATGAGCCTGGAGATAATCACAAAACATGAAGTAGGTCGGAAAGCAAAAGACCTATATCTTATATTATCACTTATGGCATTATCTAATAACTGACACAGATGAACATATTTCCAAAGAGAAAGACACTCACAGGCGTAGAACACAAACTATGCTCATCTAAAAGGAAAGGAGGGGGGAAATTGAGAAATGAAGATTAGTGTTACTATACATATTCAAATACATATTATATACATGTATCAAAAAGACCGAACATATAACAAGGGAGGTCGACGGAACAGTGTAATATTTTACATGGGAAGAGGATCTGTACATTAATAGACATACATAATGTCCAAATGAACCAGATTGTGTACACCTAGGACAAACAGTATTCTAAACTTTACCCAGATTAAAAAAATTTTAAAAACCAAGAAGAAGTAATGAGACATAAACTTATGGGGATTTCTCCTGGCAAATTCCATTCTAATTTACAACCTAGGACAATGACTTCCAGAAAGGCTCTGCTGCCCTAGAACCAGGACTGGGGAATGGAGAAATGCTACCTCCTTGTGGACGTTTCCCACAACAGCAGCTTTGAACCCACTGCAAAAGGTCACTAAATTTTCACCAACTTGCAGTTCTGTAAATTGCGCCTGGCCTCCAGAAAATTTCTGGGGTCAAAAATCGACCAAAAAATTCAGAAGAGGGCAACCTTCGAAGAAGACAATTTCAAGAGCTATATTGTACTCACGGTTTTTTTCTTTTAAGAGAAAAGAAAAAGGCGTAGGAATATGATGAATTTTAAAAATTTTCATGACATGCATACCCATATTACAAAACCCTATCAGCTCACAGCAGTCAGAATGGCCATTAGGAAAAATGCTGCAAAAAATAAACGGTGAAGGGAGTGTGGAGAAATGCGTACCCTCGGCTGTAAGGGGGGGCATGTAAAGAGCCACTAACGAAAACACAACGTAGGTGCTTTGAAAAGGGAAACATTGAGCTACCAGTCCATCAATCACAACCACTGCTTGGCCTATCACCTGAGAAAATGAGAATCAAAAAGTCACAGGCTGGCAAACCAGTATGCCAGCAATATTTACCATAGCCAGCACTTGGAAGCAATGAAAATGTCCATCAACCGAGGAATGCACCAAGAAGAAGTGGTCCACGTACACAATGGAATATTACTCTAATAATAAATATAAATTAAATTTAAAAACAAAGAAAAGCAAGGAGACATCAACATTTGTGGGTTTATCCGGGCACATTGCACTCTAATTTATAACCGAAGAACACCACTGGCCGGTAGGTCTGTTTCCCTAGTACCAGCAAGGGGAACGTAGAAAGATTGCCGCTCTCTGGCCGTTACCTGCAAAAGCAGGTTTAAAGCCTGAGCTAATGGTCACTTCACATGAACAAGTACTGCAGGGCTGTAAATGAAACCTGCCCTCAAAATGTCTTGAGGGAGATCATGGCCAAAATATTTCAAATGGTGACACATACTTGAAGAAAACACTTTGAAGAAATAAGCTCTCATCACAGCTGGAAAAATAAAAAGGACATGTCTTACAGCTCAATTTCAACGCATTATGAGACACATGCAAATTCAACCACAAAGAGGTATCAGCTCACACCACTCAGAATAACCATCAGCAAAAACTACAAAGAATAAATGCTGAAGGTGCTGGGAAGAAATGCATACCCTCCGCTTTAAGTGGGACGTAACCTGGAAAGAGCCACTAAAGAGAACGGAATAGAGGTGCCTTTAAAAGGTAAACATTGAGCTACCATATGACCCAGCAGACCTATTCCTGGACCTATAACCTAAGAAGACAGAATTGGAAGGACACAGGTACGCAAATCTGCATTGCATAGTATAACAATCGCCAAGATATGGAAGTAACCAAAAAGTCCAACGACAGATGGGTGGACAAAGAAGAACTGCTCCATGTACAGATGGAATATGAGCTAGTGAAAAAATGAAACAATGCCATTTGCAGCACCATAGATGAGTCTAGAAGTAATCACGCAGCTTGGAGTAAGTGAGAAAGCGAAAGACACATATCCTATCCTATCACATATAGGTGTTACCGAAAAAATGATACAAACAAAGGTATTTCCACAGAGAAACACTATCATAGATTCATTTAAAAAACTTATGGTTCACCAAATGGAAAGGTGTGAGGATTGGATACATTACCGTATTGAGGTTAACAGAGAGATACAAACACATGTGAAATATATAATCACCAAAGACCTACGCTATACCAAGAGAAGACTACTCAACATTGTGTCGTAACAGACATGGGAAAAGGATCCGAAGAAAAATAGATATATGTATATGTGTGAAAGAACCACATCTTGCACACCTAGAACAAACAAAACATTGTAATCAAGTTTGCTGTGATAAAAAATAAAAATTAAGTTAAAAATACCAACAAGAAGTAATGAGACATAAACTTAAAGGGCTTTTTCCTCGCACATTCCATTCTAATTTACAACCTAGAACACCACTTCCACTAAGGCTCTGTTGCCCTAGTAACCAGATTTGGTAAAGGAGAAATGCTGCCGCCTTGTGGCCGATTCCCGCAACAGCAGCTTTTAACCCACAGCTAATGGTCACTTACCATTCACAAGGACTCAGGGCTGTAAAGGACACCTGCCCTCAAATTGTGCTGAAGTAGGGAATGGATAAAAAAAATTCAAAACAGGCAAAATGTTCACGAAGCTCGTATGAAGAGGTAAGTTTTACTCACTCTCTTTTCAAAGAAAGGAAAATGGATAAAAGCTCAACCTCAGGAAGTATTAGACTCATGCAATCTAATCTACAAAAAGTTTTCAACTCACACCCGTCGACTGACCGTTGGCAAAAAGTCTACAAACAATCAATGCTGAAGAGGTTTTAGAGAACTGTGTACCCTCTAGCTGCTGGTGAGATGTAAAAGGGTTAAACGCTAATAATGAGAACAGAAAGGAGCTGCGTTGAAAAGGAAAAATTGAGGTACCATTCAATCCAGCAGGCGCACCAATGGGCCTCTCACCTGAGAAGACCAGAATGAAGAAGACCCGGGCTGCAAAAGCTGCACTGCAGCCTTATTCACAATAGACAAGACAGTGAAGCAACCAAAATGTCCATCAACAGATGAAAGGAAAAAGAAGAAGCGGCCCATGTACACAATGAATACTAGCCATGGAAAACAATGAAACACTGCTCTTTGAGACACCATAGATGATCTTGGAGATAATCACAGAACATGAGGTAAGTCGGAAAGCAAAAGTCCTATATCCTATGATATCACTTATACGCGTTCTCTAGTAACTGACACAAATGAACATATTTCCACAGAGAAAGTCAATCACAGACTTATTAAAAAAAACTATGCTTATCTACAAGGAAAGGTGGGGGGGAATGGATAAATGAAGATTAGCGTTACCATATGTATACAAATACATATTATATACATATATCAAAAAGACCGACCATATAGCAAGGAAGGTTTACGGAACACTGTGTAATAATTTACACGGGAAGAGGATCTCTACATAAATAGGTATATAGAATATGTAGATGAACCAGAGTATGTACACCTTGGACAAGCAACATTCTAACCATTACCCCAATTGAAAAAATTAAAACAACCAACTAGGAGTAATGAGACATAAACTTATGGGGGGTTCTCCTGGCACATTCCATTCAAATTTACAACCTAGGCAAACGACTTCCAGAACGGCTCTGCTGCCCTAGTACCCAGATTTGGGAATGGAGAAATGCTGCATCCTTGTGGCCGTTTCCCACAACAGCAGCTTTAAACCCACTGCAAAAGGTCACTAAATATTCACCAATTGCAGGTCTGTAAATGACACCTGCCCTCCAAAAGATACTGAGGTCGAAAATCGACCAAAAAACTCTAGAGTGCAACCTTCCAAAAAGAAAATTTGAAGAGGTATATTGTACTCACACCTTTTTTCTTTTTTCTTTTAACAGAAAAGGAAAAGGCATGGAAAAAGGATGAATTGTAGGAATTGTTACAGACATGTAAACCCAAATTACAAAAACCTATCAGCTCACACCAGTCAGAATGGCCATCAACAAAAATGCGGCAAACGATAAACGCTGACGTGATTGTGGAGAAATGCGTACCCTCGATTCTAAGGGGGACGTGGTAAGAGCCACTAATGAAAGCACAATTGAGGTGCCTTGAAAAGGTAAACGTTGAGCTACCATACCAATCAATCAATCATACCCACTGCTGGGTCTATCACCTGAGAAAATGAAAATCAAAAATCGCAGGCTGGCAATCCTGCACTCCAGCAATATTTACCATAGGCAACACTTGGAAGCAACGAAAATGTCCATCAACAGAGGAATGCACCAAGAAGAAGTGGTCCATGTACACAATGGAATATTAGCCATGGAAAACATTGAAGCACTGCTCTTTGAGGCACCATAGATGAGCCTGGAGATAATCACAAAACATGAAGTAGGTCGGAAAGCAAAAGACCTATATCTTATATTATCACTTATGGCATTATCTAATAACTGACACAGATGAACATATTTCTAAAGAGAAAGACACTCACAGGCGTAGAACACAAACTATGCTCATCTAAAAGGAAAGGAGGGGGGAAATTGAGAAATGAAGATTAGTGTTACTATACATATTCAAATACATATTATATACATGTATCAAAAAGACCGAACATATAACAAGGGAGGTCGACGGAACAGTGTAATATTTTACATGGGAAGAGGATCTGTACATTAATAGACATACATAATGTCCAAATGAACCAGATTGTGTACACCTAGGACAAACAGTATTCTAAACTTTACCCAGATTAAAAAAATTTTAAAAACCAAGAAGAAGTAATGAGACATAAACTTATGGGGATTTCTCCTGGCAAATTCCATTCTAATTTACAACCTAGGACAATGACTTCCAGAAAGGCTCTGCTGCCCTAGAACCAGGACTGGGGAATGGAGAAATGCTACCTCCTTGTGGACGTTTCCCACAACAGCAGCTTTGAACCCACTGCAAAAGGTCACTAAATTTTCACCAACTTGCAGTTCTGTAAATTGCGCCTGGCCTCCAGAAAATTTCTGGGGTCAAAAATCGACCAAAAAATTCAGAAGAGGGCAACCTTCGAAGAAGACAATTTCAAGAGCTATATTGTACTCACGGTTTTTTTCTTTTAAGAGAAAAGAAAAAGGCGTAGGAATATGATGAATTTTAAAAATTTTCATGACATGCATACCCATATTACAAAACCCTATCAGCTCACAGCAGTCAGAATGGCCATTAGGAAAAATGCTGCAAAAAATAAACGGTGAAGGGAGTGTGGAGAAATGCGTACCCTCGGCTGTAAGGGGGGGCATGTAAAGAGCCACTAACGAAAACACAACGTAGGTGCTTTGAAAAGGGAAACATTGAGCTACCAGTCCATCAATCACAACCACTGCTTGGCCTATCACCTGAGAAAATGAGAATCAAAAAGTCACAGGCTGGCAAACCAGTATGCCAGCAATATTTACCATAGCCAGCACTTGGAAGCAATGAAAATGTCCATCAACCGAGGAATGCACCAAGAAGAAGTGGTCCACGTACACAATGGAATATTACTCTAATAATAAATATAAATTAAATTTAAAAACAAAGAAAAGCAAGGAGACATCAACATTTGTGGGTTTATCCGGGCACATTGCACTCTAATTTATAACCGAAGAACACCACTGGCCGGTAGGTCTGTTTCCCTAGTACCAGCAAGGGGAACGTAGAAAGATTGCCGCTCTCTGGCCGTTACCTGCAAAAGCAGGTTTAAAGCCTGAGCTAATGGTCACTTCACATGAACAAGTACTGCAGGGCTGTAAATGAAACCTGCCCTCAAAATGTCTTGAGGGAGATCATGGCCAAAATATTTCAAATGGTGACACATACTTGAAGAAAACACTTTGAAGAAATAAGCTCTCATCACAGCTGGAAAAATAAAAAGGACATGTCTTACAGCTCAATTTCAACGCATTATGAGACACATGCAAATTCAACCACAAAGAGGTATCAGCTCACACCACTCAGAATAACCATCAGCAAAAACTACAAAGAATAAATGCTGAAGGTGCTGGGAAGAAATGCATACCCTCCGCTTTAAGTGGGACGTAACCTGGAAAGAGCCACTAAAGAGAACGGAATAGAGGTGCCTTTAAAAGGTAAACATTGAGCTACCATATGACCCAGCAGACCTATTCCTGGACCTATAACCTAAGAAGACAGAATTGGAAGGACACAGGTACGCAAATCTGCATTGCATAGTATAACAATCGCCAAGATATGGAAGTAACCAAAAAGTCCAACGACAGATGGGTGGACAAAGAAGAACTGCTCCATGTACAGATGGAATATGAGCTAGTGAAAAAATGAAACAATGCCATTTGCAGCACCATAGATGAGTCTAGAAGTAATCACGCAGCTTGGAGTAAGTGAGAAAGCGAAAGACACATATCCTATCCTATCACATATAGGTGTTACCGAAAAAATGATACAAACAAAGGTATTTCCACAGAGAAACACTATCATAGATTCATTTAAAAAACTTATGGTTCACCAAATGGAAAGGTGTGAGGATTGGATACATTACCGTATTGAGGTTAACAGAGAGATACAAACACATGTGAAATATATAATCACCAAAGACCTACGCTATACCAAGAGAAGACTACTCAACATTGTGTCGTAACAGACATGGGAAAAGGATCCGAAGAAAAATAGATATATGTATATGTGTGAAAGAACCACATCTTGCACACCTAGAACAAACAAAACATTGTAATCAAGTTTGCTGTGATAAAAAATAAAAATTAAGTTAAAAATACCAACAAGAAGTAATGAGACATAAACTTAAAGGGCTTTTTCCTCGCACATTCCATTCTAATTTACAACCTAGAACACCACTTCCACTAAGGCTCTGTTGCCCTAGTAACCAGATTTGGTAAAGGAGAAATGCTGCCGCCTTGTGGCCGATTCCCGCAACAGCAGCTTTTAACCCACAGCTAATGGTCACTTACCATTCACAAGGACTCAGGGCTGTAAAGGACACCTGCCCTCAAATTGTGCTGAAGTAGGGAATGGATAAAAAAAATTCAAAACAGGCAAAATGTTCACGAAGCTCGTATGAAGAGGTAAGTTTTACTCACTCTCTTTTCAAAGAAAGGAAAATGGATAAAAGCTCAACCTCAGGAAGTATTAGACTCATGCAATCTAATCTACAAAAAGTTTTCAACTCACACCCGTCGACTGACCGTTGGCAAAAAGTCTACAAACAATCAATGCTGAAGAGGTTTTAGAGAACTGTGTACCCTCTAGCTGCTGGTGAGATGTAAAAGGGTTAAACGCTAATAATGAGAACAGAAAGGAGCTGCGTTGAAAAGGAAAAATTGAGGTACCATTCAATCCAGCAGGCGCACCAATGGGCCTCTCACCTGAGAAGACCAGAATGAAGAAGACCCGGGCTGCAAAAGCTGCACTGCAGCCTTATTCACAATAGACAAGACAGTGAAGCAACCAAAATGTCCATCAACAGATGAAAGGAAAAAGAAGAAGCGGCCCATGTACACAATGAATACTAGCCATGGAAAACAATGAAACACTGCTCTTTGAGACACCATAGATGATCTTGGAGATAATCACAGAACATGAGGTAAGTCGGAAAGCAAAAGTCCTATATCCTATGATATCACTTATACGCGTTCTCTAGTAACTGACACAAATGAACATATTTCCACAGAGAAAGTCAATCACAGACTTATTAAAAAAAACTATGCTTATCTACAAGGAAAGGTGGGGGGGAATGGATAAATGAAGATTAGCGTTACCATATGTATACAAATACATATTATATACATATATCAAAAAGACCGACCATATAGCAAGGAAGGTTTACGGAACACTGTGTAATAATTTACACGGGAAGAGGATCTCTACATAAATAGGTATATAGAATATGTAGATGAACCAGAGTATGTACACCTTGGACAAGCAACATTCTAACCATTACCCCAATTGAAAAAATTAAAACAACCAACTAGGAGTAATGAGACATAAACTTATGGGGGGTTCTCCTGGCACATTCCATTCAAATTTACAACCTAGGCAAACGACTTCCAGAACGGCTCTGCTGCCCTAGTACCCAGATTTGGGAATGGAGAAATGCTGCATCCTTGTGGCCGTTTCCCACAACAGCAGCTTTAAACCCACTGCAAAAGGTCACTAAATATTCACCAATTGCAGGTCTGTAAATGACACCTGCCCTCCAAAAGATACTGAGGTCGAAAATCGACCAAAAAACTCTAGAGTGCAACCTTCCAAAAAGAAAATTTGAAGAGGTATATTGTACTCACACCTTTTTTCTTTTTTCTTTTAACAGAAAAGGAAAAGGCGTGGAAAAAGGATGAATTGTAGGAATTTTTACAGACATGTAAACCCAAATTACAAAAACCTATCAGCTCACACCAGTCAGAATGGCCATCAACAAAAATGCGGCAAACGATAAACGCTGACGTGATTGTGGAGAAATGCGTACCCTCGATTCTAAGGGGGACGTGGTAAGAGCCACTAATGAAAGCACAATTGAGGTGCCTTGAAAAGGTAAACGTTGAGCTACCATACCAATCAATCAATCATACCCACTGCTGGGTCTATCACCTGAGAAAATGAAAATCAAAAATCGCAGGCTGGCAATCCTGCACTCCAGCAATATTTACCATAGGCAACACTTGGAAGCAACGAAAATGTCCATCAACAGAGGAATGCACCAAGAAGAAGTGGTCCATGTACACAATGGAATATTAGCCATGGAAAACATTGAAGCACTGCTCTTTGAGGCACCATAGATGAGCCTGGAGATAATCACAAAACATGAAGTAGGTCGGAAAGCAAAAGACCTATATCTTATATTATCACTTATGGCATTATCTAATAACTGACACAGATGAACATATTTCTAAAGAGAAAGACACTCACAGGCGTAGAACACAAACTATGCTCATCTAAAAGGAAAGGAGGGGGGAAATTGAGAAATGAAGATTAGTGTTACTATACATATTCAAATACATATTATATACATGTATCAAAAAGACCGAACATATAACAAGGGAGGTCGACGGAACAGTGTAATATTTTACATGGGAAGAGGATCTGTACATTAATAGACATACATAATGTCCAAATGAACCAGATTGTGTACACCTAGGACAAACAGTATTCTAAACTTTACCCAGATTAAAAAAATTTTAAAAACCAAGAAGAAGTAATGAGACATAAACTTATGGGGATTTCTCCTGGCAAATTCCATTCTAATTTACAACCTAGGACAATGACTTCCAGAAAGGCTCTGCTGCCCTAGAACCAGGACTGGGGAATGGAGAAATGCTACCTCCTTGTGGACGTTTCCCACAACAGCAGCTTTGAACCCACTGCAAAAGGTCACTAAATTTTCACCAACTTGCAGTTCTGTAAATTGCGCCTGGCCTCCAGAAAATTTCTGGGGTCAAAAATCGACCAAAAAATTCAGAAGAGGGCAACCTTCGAAGAAGACAATTTCAAGAGCTATATTGTACTCACGGTTTTTTTCTTTTAAGAGAAAAGAAAAAGGCGTAGGAATATGATGAATTTTAAAAATTTTCATGACATGCATACCCATATTACAAAACCCTATCAGCTCACAGCAGTCAGAATGGCCATTAGGAAAAATGCTGCAAAAAATAAACGGTGAAGGGAGTGTGGAGAAATGCGTACCCTCGGCTGTAAGGGGGGGCATGTAAAGAGCCACTAACGAAAACACAACGTAGGTGCTTTGAAAAGGGAAACATTGAGCTACCAGTCCATCAATCACAACCACTGCTTGGCCTATCACCTGAGAAAATGAGAATCAAAAAGTCACAGGCTGGCAAACCAGTATGCCAGCAATATTTACCATAGCCAGCACTTGGAAGCAATGAAAATGTCCATCAACCGAGGAATGCACCAAGAAGAAGTGGTCCACGTACACAATGGGATATTACTCTAATAATAAATATAAATTAAATTTAAAAACAAAGAAAAGCAAGGAGACATCAACATTTGTGGGTTTATCCGGGCACATTGCACTCTAATTTATAACCGAAGAACACCACTGGCCGGTAGGTCTGTTTCCCTAGTACCAGCAAGGGGAACGTAGAAAGATTGCCGCTCTCTGGCCGTTACCTGCAAAAGCAGGTTTAAAGCCTGAGCTAATGGTCACTTCATATGAACAAGTACTGCAGGGCTGTAAATGAAACCTGCCCTCAAAATGTCTTGAGGGAGATCATGGCCAAAATATTTCAAATGGTGACACATACTTGAAGAAAACACTTTGAAGAAATAAGCTCTCATCACAGCTGGAAAAATAAAAAGGACATGTCTTACAGCTCAATTTCAACGCATTATGAGACACATGCAAATTCAACCACAAAGAGGTATCAGCTCACACCACTCAGAATAACCATCAGCAAAAACTACAAAGAATAAATGCTGAAGGTGCTGGGAAGAAATGCATACCCTCCGCTTTAAGTGGGACGTAACCTGGAAAGAGCCACTAAAGAGAACGGAATAGAGGTGCCTTTAAAAGGTAAACATTGAGCTACCATATGACCCAGCAGACCTATTCCTGGACCTATAACCTAAGAAGACAGAATTGGAAGGACACAGGTACGCAAATCTGCATTGCATAGTATAACAATCGCCAAGATATGGAAGTAACCAAAAAGTCCAACGACAGATGGGTGGACAAAGAAGAACTGCTCCATGTACAGATGGAATATGAGCTAGTGAAAAAATGAAACAATGCCATTTGCAGCACCATAGATGAGTCTAGAAGTAATCACGCAGCTTGGAGTAAGTGAGAAAGCGAAAGACACATATCCTATCCTATCACATATAGGTGTTACCGAAAAAATGATACAAACAAAGGTATTTCCACAGAGAAACACTATCATAGATTCATTTAAAAAACTTATGGTTCACCAAATGGAAAGGTGTGAGGATTGGATACATTACCGTATTGAGGTTAACAGAGAGATACAAACACATGTGAAATATATAATCACCAAAGACCTACGCTATACCAAGAGAAGACTACTCAACATTGTGTCGTAACAGACATGGGAAAAGGATCCGAAGAAGAATAGATATATGTATATGTGTGAAAGAACCACATCTTGCACACCTAGAACAAACAAAACATTGTAATCAAGTTTGCTGTGATAAAAAATAAAAATTAAGTTAAAAATACCAACAAGAAGTAATGAGACATAAACTTAAAGGGCTTTTTCCTCGCACATTCCATTCTAATTTACAACCTAGAACACCACTTCCACTAAGGCTCTGTTGCCCTAGTAACCAGATTTGGTAAAGGAGAAATGCTGCCGCCTTGTGGCCGATTCCCGCAACAGCAGCTTTTAACCCACAGCTAATGGTCACTTACCATTCACAAGGACTCAGGGCTGTAAAGGACACCTGCCCTCAAATTGTGCTGAAGTAGGGAATGGATAAAAAAAATTCAAAACAGGCAAAATGTTCACGAAGCTCGTATGAAGAGGTAAGTTTTACTCACTCTCTTTTCAAAGAAAGGAAAATGGATAAAAGCTCAACCTCAGGAAGTATTAGACTCATGCAATCTAATCTACAAAAAGTTTTCAACTCACACCCGTCGACTGACCGTTGGCAAAAAGTCTACAAACAATCAATGCTGAAGAGGTTTTAGAGAACTGTGTACCCTCTAGCTGCTGGTGAGATGTAAAAGGGTTAAACGCTAATAATGAGAACAGAAAGGAGCTGCGTTGAAAAGGAAAAATTGAGGTACCATTCAATCCAGCAGGCGCACCAATGGGCCTCTCACCTGAGAAGACCAGAATGAAGAAGACCCGGGCTGCAAAAGCTGCACTGCAGCCTTATTCACAATAGACAAGACAGTGAAGCAACCAAAATGTCCATCAACAGATGAAAGGAAAAAGAAGAAGCGGCCCATGTACACAATGAATACTAGCCATGGAAAACAATGAAACACTGCTCTTTGAGACACCATAGATGATCTTGGAGATAATCACAGAACATGAGGTAAGTCGGAAAGCAAAAGTCCTATATCCTATGATATCACTTATACGCGTTCTCTAGTAACTGACACAAATGAACATATTTCCACAGAGAAAGTCAATCACAGACTTATTAAAAAAAACTATGCTTATCTACAAGGAAAGGTGGGGGGGAATGGATAAATGAAGATTAGCGTTACCATATGTATACAAATACATATTATATACATATATCAAAAAGACCGACCATATAGCAAGGAAGGTTTACGGAACACTGTGTAATAATTTACACGGGAAGAGGATCTCTACATAAATAGGTATATAGAATATGTAGATGAACCAGAGTATGTACACCTTGGACAAGCAACATTCTAACCATTACCCCAATTGAAAAAATTAAAACAACCAACTAGGAGTAATGAGACATAAACTTATGGGGGGTTCTCCTGGCACATTCCATTCAAATTTACAACCTAGGCAAACGACTTCCAGAACGGCTCTGCTGCCCTAGTACCCAGATTTGGGAATGGAGAAATGCTGCATCCTTGTGGCCGTTTCCCACAACAGCAGCTTTAAACCCACTGCAAAAGGTCACTAAATATTCACCAATTGCAGGTCTGTAAATGACACCTGCCCTCCAAAAGATACTGAGGTCGAAAATCGACCAAAAAACTCTAGAGTGCAACCTTCCAAAAAGAAAATTTGAAGAGGTATATTGTACTCACACCTTTTTTCTTTTTTCTTTTAACAGAAAAGGAAAAGGCGTGGAAAAAGGATGAATTGTAGGAATTTTTACAGACATGTAAACCCAAATTACAAAAACCTATCAGCTCACACCAGTCAGAATGGCCATCAACAAAAATGCGGCAAACGATAAACGCTGACGTGATTGTGGAGAAATGCGTACCCTCGATTCTAAGGGGGACGTGGTAAGAGCCACTAATGAAAGCACAATTGAGGTGCCTTGAAAAGGTAAACGTTGAGCTACCATACCAATCAATCAATCATACCCACTGCTGGGTCTATCACCTGAGAAAATGAAAATCAAAAATCGCAGGCTGGCAATCCTGCACTCCAGCAATATTTACCATAGGCAACACTTGGAAGCAACGAAAATGTCCATCAACAGAGGAATGCACCAAGAAGAAGTGGTCCATGTACACAATGGAATATTAGCCATGGAAAACATTGAAGCACTGCTCTTTGAGGCACCATAGATGAGCCTGGAGATAATCACAAAACATGAAGTAGGTCGGAAAGCAAAAGACCTATATCTTATATTATCACTTATGGCATTATCTAATAACTGACACAGATGAACATATTTCTAAAGAGAAAGACACTCACAGGCGTAGAACACAAACTATGCTCATCTAAAAGGAAAGGAGGGGGGAAATTGAGAAATGAAGATTAGTGTTACTATACATATTCAAATACATATTATATACATGTATCAAAAAGACCGAACATATAACAAGGGAGGTCGACGGAACAGTGTAATATTTTACATGGGAAGAGGATCTGTACATTAATAGACATACATAATGTCCAAATGAACCAGATTGTGTACACCTAGGACAAACAGTATTCTAAACTTTACCCAGATTAAAAAAATTTTAAAAACCAAGAAGAAGTAATGAGACATAAACTTATGGGGATTTCTCCTGGCAAATTCCATTCTAATTTACAACCTAGGACAATGACTTCCAGAAAGGCTCTGCTGCCCTAGAACCAGGACTGGGGAATGGAGAAATGCTACCTCCTTGTGGACGTTTCCCACAACAGCAGCTTTGAACCCACTGCAAAAGGTCACTAAATTTTCACCAACTTGCAGTTCTGTAAATTGCGCCTGGCCTCCAGAAAATTTCTGGGGTCAAAAATCGACCAAAAAATTCAGAAGAGGGCAACCTTCGAAGAAGACAATTTCAAGAGCTATATTGTACTCACGGTTTTTTTCTTTTAAGAGAAAAGAAAAAGGCGTAGGAATATGATGAATTTTAAAAATTTTCATGACATGCATACCCATATTACAAAACCCTATCAGCTCACAGCAGTCAGAATGGCCATTAGGAAAAATGCTGCAAAAAATAAACGGTGAAGGGAGTGTGGAGAAATGCGTACCCTCGGCTGTAAGGGGGGGCATGTAAAGAGCCACTAACGAAAACACAACGTAGGTGCTTTGAAAAGGGAAACATTGAGCTACCAGTCCATCAATCACAACCACTGCTTGGCCTATCACCTGAGAAAATGAGAATCAAAAAGTCACAGGCTGGCAAACCAGTATGCCAGCAATATTTACCATAGCCAGCACTTGGAAGCAATGAAAATGTCCATCAACCGAGGAATGCACCAAGAAGAAGTGGTCCACGTACACAATGGGATATTACTCTAATAATAAATATAAATTAAATTTAAAAACAAAGAAAAGCAAGGAGACATCAACATTTGTGGGTTTATCCGGGCACATTGCACTCTAATTTATAACCGAAGAACACCACTGGCCGGTAGGTCTGTTTCCCTAGTACCAGCAAGGGGAACGTAGAAAGATTGCCGCTCTCTGGCCGTTACCTGCAAAAGCAGGTTTAAAGCCTGAGCTAATGGTCACTTCATATGAACAAGTACTGCAGGGCTGTAAATGAAACCTGCCCTCAAAATGTCTTGAGGGAGATCATGGCCAAAATATTTCAAATGGTGACACATACTTTAAGAAAACACTTTGAAGAAATAAGCTCTCATCACAGCTGGAAAAATAAAAAGGACATGTCTTACAGCTCAATTTCAACGCATTATGAGACACATGCAAATTCAACCACAAAGAGGTATCAGCTCACACCACTCAGAATAACCATCAGCAAAAACTACAAAGAATAAATGCTGAAGGTGCTGGGAAGAAATGCATACCCTCCGCTTTAAGTGGGACGTAACCTGGAAAGAGCCACTAAAGAGAACGGAATAGAGGTGCCTTTAAAAGGTAAACATTGAGCTACCATATGACCCAGCAGACCTATTCCTGGACCTATAACCTAAGAAGACAGAATTGGAAGGACACAGGTACGCAAATCTGCATTGCATAGTATAACAATCGCCAAGATATGGAAGTAACCAAAAAGTCCAACGACAGATGGGTGGACAAAGAAGAACTGCTCCATGTACAGATGGAATATGAGCTAGTGAAAAAATGAAACAATGCCATTTGCAGCACCATAGATGAGTCTAGAAGTAATCACGCAGCTTGGAGTAAGTGAGAAAGCGAAAGACACATATCCTATCCTATCACATATAGGTGTTACCGAAAAAATGATACAAACAAAGGTATTTCCACAGAGAAACACTATCATAGATTCATTTAAAAAACTTATGGTTCACCAAATGGAAAGGTGTGAGGATTGGATACATTACCGTATTGAGGTTAACAGAGAGATACAAACACATGTGAAATATATAATCACCAAAGACCTACGCTATACCAAGAGAAGACTACTCAACATTGTGTCGTAACAGACATGGGAAAAGGATCCGAAGAAGAATAGATATATGTATATGTGTGAAAGAACCACATCTTGCACACCTAGAACAAACAAAACATTGTAATCAAGTTTGCTGTGATAAAAAATAAAAATTAAGTTAAAAATACCAACAAGAAGTAATGAGACATAAACTTAAAGGGCTTTTTCCTCGCACATTCCATTCTAATTTACAACCTAGAACACCACTTCCACTAAGGCTCTGTTGCCCTAGTAACCAGATTTGGTAAAGGAGAAATGCTGCCGCCTTGTGGCCGATTCCCGCAACAGCAGCTTTTAACCCACAGCTAATGGTCACTTACCATTCACAAGGACTCAGGGCTGTAAAGGACACCTGCCCTCAAATTGTGCTGAAGTAGGGAATGGATAAAAAAATTCAAAACAGGCAAAATGTTCACGAAGCTCGTATGAAGAGGTAAGTTTTACTCACTCTCTTTTTAAAGAAAGGAAAATGGATAAAAGCTCAACCTCAGGAAGTATTAGACTCATGCAATCTAATCTACAAAAAGTTTTCAACTCACACCCGTCGACTGACCGTTGGCAAAAAGTCTACAAACAATCAATGCTGAAGAGGTTTTAGAGAACTGTGTACCCTCTAGCTGCTGGTGAGATGTAAAAGGGTTAAACGCTAATAATGAGAACAGAAAGGAGCTGCGTTGAAAAGGAAAAATTGAGGTACCATTCAATCCAGCAGGCGCACCAATGGGCCTCTCACCTGAGAAGACCAGAATGAAGAAGACCCGGGCTGCAAAAGCTGCACTGCAGCCTTATTCACAATAGACAAGACAGTGAAGCAACCAAAATGTCCATCAACAGATGAAAGGAAAAAGAAGAAGCGGCCCATGTACACAATGAATACTAGCCATGGAAAACAATGAAACACTGCTCTTTGAGACACCATAGATGATCTTGGAGATAATCACAGAACATGAGGTAAGTCGGAAAGCAAAAGTCCTATATCCTATGATATCACTTATACGCGTTCTCTAGTAACTGACACAAATGAACATATTTCCACAGAGAAAGTCAATCACAGACTTATTAAAAAAAACTATGCTTATCTACAAGGAAAGGTGGGGGGGAATGGATAAATGAAGATTAGCGTTACCATATGTATACAAATACATATTATATACATATATCAAAAAGACCGACCATATAGCAAGGAAGGTTTACGGAACACTGTGTAATAATTTACACGGGAAGAGGATCTCTACATAAATAGGTATATAGAATATGTAGATGAACCAGAGTATGTACACCTTGGACAAGCAACATTCTAACCATTACCCCAATTGAAAAAATTAAAACAACCAACTAGGAGTAATGAGACATAAACTTATGGGGGGTTCTCCTGGCACATTCCATTCAAATTTACAACCTAGGCAAACGACTTCCAGAACGGCTCTGCTGCCCTAGTACCCAGATTTGGGAATGGAGAAATGCTGCATCCTTGTGGCCGTTTCCCACAACAGCAGCTTTAAACCCACTGCAAAAGGTCACTAAATATTCACCAATTGCAGGTCTGTAAATGACACCTGCCCTCCAAAAGATACTGAGGTCGAAAATCGACCAAAAAACTCTAGAGTGCAACCTTCCAAAAAGAAAATTTGAAGAGGTATATTGTACTCACACCTTTTTTCTTTTTTCTTTTAACAGAAAAGGAAAAGGCGTGGAAAAAGGATGAATTGTAGGAATTTTTACAGACATGTAAACCCAAATTACAAAAACCTATCAGCTCACACCAGTCAGAATGGCCATCAACAAAAATGCGGCAAACGATAAACGCTGACGTGATTGTGGAGAAATGCGTACCCTCGATTCTAAGGGGGACGTGGTAAGAGCCACTGATGAAAGCACAATTGAGGTGCCTTGAAAAGGTAAACGTTGAGCTACCATACCAGTCAATCAATCATACCCACTGCTGGGTCTATCACCTGAGAAAATGAAAATCAAAAATCGCAGGCTGGCAATCCTGCACTCCAGCAATATTTACCATAGGCAACACTTGGAAGCAACGAAAATGTCCATCAACAGAGGAATGCACCAAGAAGAAGTGGTCCATGTACACAATGGAATATTAGCCATGGAAAACATTGAAGCACTGCTCTTTGAGGCACCATAGATGAGCCTGGAGATAATCACAAAACATGAAGTAGGTCGGAAAGCAAAAGACCTATATCTTATATTATCACTTATGGCATTATCTAATAACTGACACAGATGAACATATTTCTAAAGAGAAAGACACTCACAGGCGTAGAACACAAACTATGCTCATCTAAAAGGAAAGGAGGGGGGAAATTGAGAAATGAAGATTAGTGTTACTATACATATTCAAATACATATTATATACATGTATCAAAAAGACCGAACATATAACAAGGGAGGTCGACGGAACAGTGTAATATTTTACATGGGAAGAGGATCTGTACATTAATAGACATACATAATGTCCAAATGAACCAGATTGTGTACACCTAGGACAAACAGTATTCTAAACTTTACCCAGATTAAAAAAATTTTAAAAACCAAGAAGAAGTAATGAGACATAAACTTATGGGGATTTCTCCTGGCAAATTCCATTCTAATTTACAACCTAGGACAATGACTTCCAGAAAGGCTCTGCTGCCCTAGAACCAGGACTGGGGAATGGAGAAATGCTACCTCCTTGTGGACGTTTCCCACAACAGCAGCTTTGAACCCACTGCAAAAGGTCACTAAATTTTCACCAACTTGCAGTTCTGTAAATTGCGCCTGGCCTCCAGAAAATTTCTGGGGTCAAAAATCGACCAAAAAATTCAGAAGAGGGCAACCTTCGAAGAAGACAATTTCAAGAGCTATATTGTACTCACGGTTTTTTTCTTTTAAGAGAAAAGAAAAAGGCGTAGGAATATGATGAATTTTAAAAATTTTCATGACATGCATACCCATATTACAAAACCCTATCAGCTCACAGCAGTCAGAATGGCCATTAGGAAAAATGCTGCAAAAAATAAACGGTGAAGGGAGTGTGGAGAAATGCGTACCCTCGGCTGTAAGGGGGGGCATGTAAAGAGCCACTAACGAAAACACAACGTAGGTGCTTTGAAAAGGGAAACATTGAGCTACCAGTCCATCAATCACAACCACTGCTTGGCCTATCACCTGAGAAAATGAGAATCAAAAAGTCACAGGCTGGCAAACCAGTATGCCAGCAATATTTACCATAGCCAGCACTTGGAAGCAATGAAAATGTCCATCAACCGAGGAATGCACCAAGAAGAAGTGGTCCACGTACACAATGGAATATTACTCTAATAATAAATATAAATTAAATTTAAAAACAAAGAAAAGCAAGGAGACATCAACATTTGTGTGTTTATCCGGGCACATTGCACTCTAATTTATAACCGAAGAACACCACTGGCCGGTAGGTCTGTTTCCCTAGTACCAGCAAGGGGAACGTAGAAAGATTGCCGCTCTCTGGCCGTTACCTGCAAAAGCAGGTTTAAAGCCTGAGCTAATGGTCACTTCATATGAACAAGTACTGCAGGGCTGTAAATGAAACCTGCCCTCAAAATGTCTTGAGGGAGATCATGGCCAAAATATTTCAAATGGTGACACATACTTGAAGAAAACACTTTGAAGAAATAAGCTCTCATCACAGCTGGAAAAATAAAAAGGACATGTCTTACAGCTCAATTTCAACGCATTATGAGACACATGCAAATTCAACCACAAAGAGGTATCAGCTCACACCACTCAGAATAACCATCAGCAAAAACTACAAAGAATAAATGCTGAAGGTGCTGGGAAGAAATGCATACCCTCCGCTTTAAGTGGGACGTAACCTGGAAAGAGCCACTAAAGAGAACGGAATAGAGGTGCCTTTAAAAGGTAAACATTGAGCTACCATATGACCCAGCAGACCTATTCCTGGACCTATAACCTAAGAAGACAGAATTGGAAGGACACAGGTACGCAAATCTGCATTGCATAGTATAACAATAGCCAAGATATGGAAGTAACCAAAAAGTCCAACGACAGATGGGTGGACAAAGAAGAACTGCTCCATGTACAGATGGAATATGAGCTAGTGAAAAAATGAAACAATGCCATTTGCAGCACCATAGATGAGTCTAGAAGTAATCACGCAGCTTGGAGTAAGTGAGAAAGCGAAAGACACATATCCTATCCTATCACATATAGGTGTTACCGAAAAAATGATACAAACAAAGGTATTTCCACAGAGAAACACTATCATAGATTCATTTAAAAAACTTATGGTTCACCAAATGGAAAGGTGTGAGGATTGGATACATTACCGTATTGAGGTTAACAGAGAGATACAAACACATGTGAAATATATAATCACCAAAGACCTACGCTATACCAAGAGAAGACTACTCAACATTGTGTCGTAACAGACATGGGAAAAGGATCCGAAGAAAAATAGATATATGTATATGTGTGAAAGAACCACATCTTGCACACCTAGAACAAACAAAACATTGTAATCAAGTTTGCTGTGATAAAAAATAAAAATTAAGTTAAAAATACCAACAAGAAGTAATGAGACATAAACTTAAAGGGCTTTTTCCTCGCACATTCCATTCTAATTTACAACCTAGAACACCACTTCCACTAAGGCTCTGTTGCCCTAGTAACCAGATTTGGTAAAGGAGAAATGCTGCCGCCTTGTGGCCGATTCCCGCAACAGCAGCTTTTAACCCACAGCTAATGGTCACTTACCATTCACAAGGACTCAGGGCTGTAAAGGACACCTGCCCTCAAATTGTGCTGAAGTAGGGAATGGATAAAAAAAATTCAAAACAGGCAAAATGTTCACGAAGCTCGTATGAAGAGGTAAGTTTTACTCACTCTCTTTTCAAAGAAAGGAAAATGGATAAAAGCTCAACCTCAGGAAGTATTAGACTCATGCAATCTAATCTACAAAAAGTTTTCAACTCACACCCGTCGACTGACCGTTGGCAAAAAGTCTACAAACAATCAATGCTGAAGAGGTTTTAGAGAACTGTGTACCCTCTAGCTGCTGGTGAGATGTAAAAGGGTTAAACGCTAATAATGAGAACAGAAAGGAGCTGCGTTGAAAAGGAAAAATTGAGGTACCATTCAATCCAGCAGGCGCACCAATGGGCCTCTCACCTGAGAAGACCAGAATGAAGAAGACCCGGGCTGCAAAAGCTGCACTGCAGCCTTATTCACAATAGACAAGACAGTGAAGCAACCAAAATGTCCATCAACAGATGAAAGGAAAAAGAAGAAGCGGCCCATGTACACAATGAATACTAGCCATGGAAAACAATGAAACACTGCTCTTTGAGACACCATAGATGATCTTGGAGATAATCACAGAACATGAGGTAAGTCGGAAAGCAAAAGTCCTATATCCTATGATATCACTTATACGCGTTCTCTAGTAACTGACACAAATGAACATATTTCCACAGAGAAAGTCAATCACAGACTTATTAAAAAAAACTATGCTTATCTACAAGGAAAGGTGGGGGGGAATGGATAAATGAAGATTAGCGTTACCATATGTATACAAATACATATTATATACATATATCAAAAAGACCGACCATATAGCAAGGAAGGTTTACGGAACACTGTGTAATAATTTACACGGGAAGAGGATCTCTACATAAATAGGTATATAGAATATGTAGATGAACCAGAGTATGTACACCTTGGACAAGCAACATTCTAACCATTACCCCAATTGAAAAAATTAAAACAACCAACTAGGAGTAATGAGACATAAACTTATGGGGGGTTCTCCTGGCACATTCCATTCAAATTTACAACCTAGGCAAACGACTTCCAGAACGGCTCTGCTGCCCTAGTACCCAGATTTGGGAATGGAGAAATGCTGCATCCTTGTGGCCGTTTCCCACAACAGCAGCTTTAAACC
This sequence comes from Balaenoptera borealis, assembly GCF_965194805.1. Lineage (NCBI taxonomy): Eukaryota > Metazoa > Chordata > Mammalia > Artiodactyla > Balaenopteridae > Balaenoptera > Balaenoptera borealis. The sequence continues at coordinate 46,859 of NW_028122442.1, read as the reverse complement.
CACTGCAAAAGGTCACTAAATATTCACCAATTGCAGGTCTGTAAATGACACCTGCCCTCCAAAAGATACTGAGGTCGAAAATCGACCAAAAAACTCTAGAGTGCAACCTTCCAAAAAGAAAATTTGAAGAGGTATATTGTACTCACACCTTTTTTCTTTTTTCTTTTAACAGAAAAGGAAAAGGCGTGGAAAAAGGATGAATTGTAGGAATTTTTACAGACATGTAAACCCAAATTACAAAAACCTATCAGCTCACACCAGTCAGAATGGCCATCAACAAAAATGCGGCAAACGATAAACGCTGACGTGATTGTGGAGAAATGCGTACCCTCGATTCTAAGGGGGACGTGGTAAGAGCCACTGATGAAAGCACAATTGAGGTGCCTTGAAAAGGTAAACGTTGAGCTACCATACCAATCAATCAATCATACCCACTGCTGGGTCTATCACCTGAGAAAATGAAAATCAAAAATCGCAGGCTGGCAATCCTGCACTCCAGCAATATTTACCATAGGCAACACTTGGAAGCAACGAAAATGTCCATCAACAGAGGAATGCACCAAGAAGAAGTGGTCCATGTACACAATGGAATATTAGCCATGGAAAACATTGAAGCACTGCTCTTTGAGGCACCATAGATGAGCCTGGAGATAATCACAAAACATGAAGTAGGTCGGAAAGCAAAAGACCTATATCTTATATTATCACTTATGGCATTATCTAATAACTGACACAGATGAACATATTTCTAAAGAGAAAGACACTCACAGGCGTAGAACACAAACTATGCTCATCTAAAAGGAAAGGAGGGGGGAAACTGAGAAATGAAGATTAGTGTTACTATACATATTCAAATACATATTATATACATGTATCAAAAAGACCGAACATATAACAAGGGAGGTCGACGGAACAGTGTAATATTTTACATGGGAAGAGGATCTGTACATTAATAGACATACATAATGTCCAAATGAACCAGATTGTGTACACCTAGGACAAACAGTATTCTAAACTTTACCCAGATTAAAAAAATTTTAAAAACCAAGAAGAAGTAATGAGACATAAACTTATGGGGATTTCTCCTGGCAAATTCCATTCTAATTTACAACCTAGGACAATGACTTCCAGAAAGGCTCTGCTGCCCTAGAACCAGGACTGGGGAATGGAGAAATGCTACCTCCTTGTGGACGTTTCCCACAACAGCAGCTTTGAACCCACTGCAAAAGGTCACTAAATTTTCACCAACTTGCAGTTCTGTAAATGGCGCCTGGCCTCCAGAAAATTTCTGGGGTCAAAAATCGACCAAAAAATTCAGAAGAGGGCAACCTTCGAAGAAGACAATTTCAAGAGCTATATTGTACTCACGGTTTTTTTCTTTTAAGAGAAAAGAAAAAGGCGTAGGAATATGATGAATTTTAAAAATTTTCATGACATGCATACCCATATTACAAAACCCTATCAGCACACAGCAGTCAGAATGGCCATTAGGAAAAATGCTGCAAAAAATAAACGGTGAAGGGAGTGTGGAGAAATGCGTACCCTCGGCTGTAAGGGGGGGCATGTAAAGAGCCACTAACGAAAACACAACGTAGGTGCTTTGAAAAGGGAAACATTGAGCTACCAGTCCATCAATCACAACCACTGCTTGGCCTATCACCTGAGAAAATGAGAATCAAAAAGTCACAGGCTGGCAAACCAGTATGCCAGCAATATTTACCATAGCCAGCACTTGGAAGCAATGAAAATGTCCATCAACCGAGGAATGCACCAAGAAGAAGTGGTCCACGTACACAATGGGATATTACTCTAATAATAAATATAAATTAAATTTAAAAACAAAGAAAAGCAAGGAGACATCAACATTTGTGGGTTTATCCGGGCACATTGCACTCTAATTTATAACCGAAGAACACCACTGGCCGGTAGGTCTGTTTCCCTAGTACCAGCAAGGGGAACGTAGAAAGATTGCCGCTCTCTGGCCGTTACCTGCAAAAGCAGGTTTAAAGCCTGAGCTAATGGTCACTTCATATGAACAAGTACTGCAGGGCTGTAAATGAAACCTGCCCTCAAAATGTCTTGAGGGAGATCATGGCCAAAATATTTCAAATGGTGACACATACTTGAAGAAAACACTTTGAAGAAATAAGCTCTCATCACAGCTGGAAAAATAAAAAGGACATGTCTTACAGCTCAATTTCAACGCATTATGAGACACATGCAAATTCAACCACAAAGAGGTATCAGCTCACACCACTCAGAATAACCATCAGCAAAAACTACAAAGAATAAATGCTGAAGGTGCTGGGAAGAAATGCATACCCTCCGCTTTAAGTGGGACGTAACCTGGAAAGAGCCACTAAAGAGAACGGAATAGAGGTGCCTTTAAAAGGTAAACATTGAGCTACCATATGACCCAGCAGACCTATTCCTGGACCTATAACCTAAGAAGACAGAATTGGAAGGACACAGGTACGCAAATCTGCATTGCATAGTATAACAATCGCCAAGATATGGAAGTAACCAAAAAGTCCAACGACAGATGGGTGGACAAAGAAGAACTGCTCCATGTACAGATGGAATATGAGCTAGTGAAAAAATGAAACAATGCCATTTGCAGCACCATAGATGAGTCTAGAAGTAATCACGCAGCTTGGAGTAAGTGAGAAAGCGAAAGACACATATCCTATCCTATCACATATAGGTGTTACCGAAAAAATGATACAAACAAAGGTATTTCCACAGAGAAACACTATCATAGATTCATTTAAAAAACTTATGGTTCACCAAATGGAAAGGTGTGAGGATTGGATACATTACCGTATTGAGGTTAACAGAGAGATACAAACACATGTGAAATATATAATCACCAAAGACCTACGCAATACCAAGAGAAGACTACTCAACATTGTGTCGTAACAGACATGGGAAAAGGATCCGAAGAAAAATAGATATATGTATATGTGTGAAAGAACCACATCTTGCACACCTAGAACAAACAAAACATTGTAATCAAGTTTGCTGTGATAAAAAATAAAAATTAAGTTAAAAATACCAACAAGAAGTAATGAGACATAAACTTAAAGGGCTTTTTCCTCTCACATTCCATTCTAATTTACAACCTAGAACACCACTTCCAGTAAGGCTCTGTTGCACTAGTAACCAGATTTGGTAAAGGAGAAATGCTGCCGCCTTGTGGCCGATTCCAGCAACAGCAGCTTTTAACCCACAGCTAATGGTCACTTACCATTCACAAGGACTCAGGGCTGTAAAGGACGCCTGCCCTCAAAATTGTGCTGAGGTAGGGAATGGATAAATAAAATTCAAAACAGGCAAAATGTTCACGAAGCTAGTATGAAGAGGTAAGTTTTACTCACTCTCTTTTTAAAGAAAGGAAAATGGATAAAAGCTCAACCTCAGGAAGTATTAGACTCATGCAATCTAATCTACAAAAAGTTTTCAACTCACACCCGTCGACTGACCGTTGGCAAAAAGTCGACAAACAATCAATGCTGAAGAGGTTTTAGAGAACTGTGTACCCTCTAGCTGCTGGTGAGATGTAAAAGGGTTAAACGCTAATAATGAGAACAGAAAGGAGCTGCGTTGAAAAGGAAAAATTGAGGTACCATTCAATCCAGCAGGCGCACCAATGGGCCTCTCACCTGAGAAGACCAGAATGAAGAAGACCCGGGCTGCAAAAGCTGCACTGCAGCCTTATTCACAATAGACAAGACAGTGAAGCAACCAAAATGTCCATCAACAGATGAAAGGAAAAAGAAGAAGCGGCCCATGTACACAATGAATACTAGCCATGGAAAACAATGAAACACTGCTCTTTGAGACACCATAGATGATCTTGGAGATAATCACAGAACATGAGGTAAGTCGGAAAGCAAAAGTCCTATATCCTATGATATCACTTATACGCGTTCTCTAATAACTGACACAAATGAACATATTTCCACAGAGAAAGTCAATCACAGACTTATTAAAAAAAACTATGCTTATCTACAAGGAAAGGTGGGGGGAATGGATAAATGAAGATTAGCGTTACCATATGTATACAAATACATATTATATACATATATCAAAAAGACCGACCATATAGCAAGGAAGGTTTACAGAACACTGTGTAATAATTTACACGGGAAGAGGATCTCTACATAAATAGGTATATAGAATATGTAGATGAACCAGAGTATGTACACCTTGGACAAGCAACATTCTAACCATTACCCCAATTGAAAAAATTAAAACAACCAACTAGGAGTAATGAGACATAAACTTATGGGGGGTTCTCCTGGCACATTCCATTCAAATTTACAACCTAGGCAAACGACTTCCAGAACGGCTCTGCTGCCCTAGTACCCAGATTTGGGAATGGAGAAATGCTGCATCCTTGTGGCCGTTTCCCACAACAGCAGCTTTAAACCCACTGCAAAAGGTCACTAAATATTCACCAATTGCAGGTCTGTAAATGACACCTGCCCTCCAAAAGATACTGAGGTCGAAAATCGACCAAAAAACTCTAGAGTGCAACCTTCCAAAAAGAAAATTTGAAGAGGTATATTGTACTCACACCTTTTTTCTTTTTTCTTTTAACAGAAAAGGAAAAGGCGTGGAAAAAGGATGAATTGTAGGAATTGTTACAGACATGTAAACCCAAATTACAAAAACCTATCAGCTCACACCAGTCAGAATGGCCATCAACAAAAATGCGGCAAACGATAAACGCTGACGTGATTGTGGAGAAATGCGTACCCTCGATTCTAAGGGGGACGTGGTAAGAGCCACTGATGAAAGCACAATTGAGGTGCCTTGAAAAGGTAAACGTTGAGCTACCATACCAATCAATCAATCATACCCACTGCTGGGTCTATCACCTGAGAAAATGAAAATCAAAAATCGCAGGCTGGCAATCCTGCACTCCAGCAATATTTACCATAGGCAACACTTGGAAGCAACGAAAATGTCCATCAACAGAGGAATGCACCAAGAAGAAGTGGTCCATGTACACAATGGAATATTAGCCATGGAAAACATTGAAGCACTGCTCTTTGAGGCACCATAGATGAGCCTGGAGATAATCACAAAACATGAAGTAGGTCGGAAAGCAAAAGACCTATATCTTATATTATCACTTATGGCATTATCTAATAACTGACACAGATGAACATATTTCTAAAGAGAAAGACACTCACAGGCGTAGAACACAAACTATGCTCATCTAAAAGGAAAGGAGGGGGGAAATTGAGAAATGAAGATTAGTGTTACTATACATATTCAAATACATATTATATACATGTATCAAAAAGACCGAACATATAACAAGGGAGGTCGACGGAACAGTGTAATATTTTACATGGGAAGAGGATCTGTACATTAATAGACATACATAATGTCCAAATGAACCAGATTGTGTACACCTAGGACAAACAGTATTCTAAACTTTACCCAGATTAAAAAAATTTTAAAAACCAAGAAGAAGTAATGAGACATAAACTTATGGGGATTTCTCCTGGCAAATTCCATTCTAATTTACAACCTAGGACAATGACTTCCAGAAAGGCTCTGCTGCCCTAGAACCAGGACTGGGGAATGGAGAAATGCTACCTCCTTGTGGACGTTTCCCACAACAGCAGCTTTGAACCCACTGCAAAAGGTCACTAAATTTTCACCAACTTGCAGTTCTGTAAATTGCGCCTGGCCTCCAGAAAATTTCTGGGGTCAAAAATCGACCAAAAAATTCAGAAGAGGGCAACCTTCGAAGAAGACAATTTCAAGAGCTATATTGTACTCACGGTTTTTTTCTTTTAAGAGAAAAGAAAAAGGCGTAGGAATATGATGAATTTTAAAAATTTTCATGACATGCATACCCATATTACAAAACCCTATCAGCTCACAGCAGTCAGAATGGCCATTAGGAAAAATGCTGCAAAAAATAAACGGTGAAGGGAGTGTGGAGAAATGCGTACCCTCGGCTGTAAGGGGGGGCATGTAAAGAGCCACTAACGAAAACACAACGTAGGTGCTTTGAAAAGGGAAACATTGAGCTACCAGTCCATCAATCACAACCACTGCTTGGCCTATCACCTGAGAAAATGAGAATCAAAAAGTCACAGGCTGGCAAACCAGTATGCCAGCAATATTTACCATAGCCAGCACTTGGAAGCAATGAAAATGTCCATCAACCGAGGAATGCACCAAGAAGAAGTGGTCCACGTACACAATGGAATATTACTCTAATAATAAATATAAATTAAATTTAAAAACAAAGAAAAGCAAGGAGACATCAACATTTGTGTGTTTATCCGGGCACATTGCACTCTAATTTATAACCGAAGAACACCACTGGCCGGTAGGTCTGTTTCCCTAGTACCAGCAAGGGGAACGTAGAAAGATTGCCGCTCTCTGGCCGTTACCTGCAAAAGCAGGTTTAAAGCCTGAGCTAATGGTCACTTCATATGAACAAGTACTGCAGGGCTGTAAATGAAACCTGCCCTCAAAATGTCTTGAGGGAGATCATGGCCAAAATATTTCAAATGGTGACACATACTTGAAGAAAACACTTTGAAGAAATAAGCTCTCATCACAGCTGGAAAAATAAAAAGGACATGTCTTACAGCTCAATTTCAACGCATTATGAGACACATGCAAATTCAACCACAAAGAGGTATCAGCTCACACCACTCAGAATAACCATCAGCAAAAACTACAAAGAATAAATGCTGAAGGTGCTGGGAAGAAATGCATACCCTCCGCTTTAAGTGGGACGTAACCTGGAAAGAGCCACTAAAGAGAACGGAATAGAGGTGCCTTTAAAAGGTAAACATTGAGCTACCATATGACCCAGCAGACCTATTCCTGGACCTATAACCTAAGAAGACAGAATTGGAAGGACACAGGTACGCAAATCTGCATTGCATAGTATAACAATAGCCAAGATATGGAAGTAACCAAAAAGTCCAACGACAGATGGGTGGACAAAGAAGAACTGCTCCATGTACAGATGGAATATGAGCTAGTGAAAAAATGAAACAATGCCATTTGCAGCACCATAGATGAGTCTAGAAGTAATCACGCAGCTTGGAGTAAGTGAGAAAGCGAAAGACACATATCCTATCCTATCACATATAGGTGTTACCGAAAAAATGATACAAACAAAGGTATTTCCACAGAGAAACACTATCATAGATTCATTTAAAAAACTTATGGTTCACCAAATGGAAAGGTGTGAGGATTGGATACATTACCGTATTGAGGTTAACAGAGAGATACAAACACATGTGAAATATATAATCACCAAAGACCTACGCTATACCAAGAGAAGACTACTCAACATTGTGTCGTAACAGACATGGGAAAAGGATCCGAAGAAAAATAGATATATGTATATGTGTGAAAGAACCACATCTTGCACACCTAGAACAAACAAAACATTGTAATCAAGTTTGCTGTGATAAAAAATAAAAATTAAGTTAAAAATACCAACAAGAAGTAATGAGACATAAACTTAAAGGGCTTTTTCCTCGCACATTCCATTCTAATTTACAACCTAGAACACCACTTCCACTAAGGCTCTGTTGCCCTAGTAACCAGATTTGGTAAAGGAGAAATGCTGCCGCCTTGTGGCCGATTCCCGCAACAGCAGCTTTTAACCCACAGCTAATGGTCACTTACCATTCACAAGGACTCAGGGCTGTAAAGGACACCTGCCCTCAAATTGTGCTGAAGTAGGGAATGGATAAAAAAAATTCAAAACAGGCAAAATGTTCACGAAGCTCGTATGAAGAGGTAAGTTTTACTCACTCTCTTTTCAAAGAAAGGAAAATGGATAAAAGCTCAACCTCAGGAAGTATTAGACTCATGCAATCTAATCTACAAAAAGTTTTCAACTCACACCCGTCGACTGACCGTTGGCAAAAAGTCTACAAACAATCAATGCTGAAGAGGTTTTAGAGAACTGTGTACCCTCTAGCTGCTGGTGAGATGTAAAAGGGTTAAACGCTAATAATGAGAACAGAAAGGAGCTGCGTTGAAAAGGAAAAATTGAGGTACCATTCAATCCAGCAGGCGCACCAATGGGCCTCTCACCTGAGAAGACCAGAATGAAGAAGACCCGGGCTGCAAAAGCTGCACTGCAGCCTTATTCACAATAGACAAGACAGTGAAGCAACCAAAATGTCCATCAACAGATGAAAGGAAAAAGAAGAAGCGGCCCATGTACACAATGAATACTAGCCATGGAAAACAATGAAACACTGCTCTTTGAGACACCATAGATGATCTTGGAGATAATCACAGAACATGAGGTAAGTCGGAAAGCAAAAGTCCTATATCCTATGATATCACTTATACGCGTTCTCTAGTAACTGACACAAATGAACATATTTCCACAGAGAAAGTCAATCACAGACTTATTAAAAAAAACTATGCTTATCTACAAGGAAAGGTGGGGGGGAATGGATAAATGAAGATTAGCGTTACCATATGTATACAAATACATATTATATACATATATCAAAAAGACCGACCATATAGCAAGGAAGGTTTACGGAACACTGTGTAATAATTTACACGGGAAGAGGATCTCTACATAAATAGGTATATAGAATATGTAGATGAACCAGAGTATGTACACCTTGGACAAGCAACATTCTAACCATTACCCCAATTGAAAAAATTAAAACAACCAACTAGGAGTAATGAGACATAAACTTATGGGGGGTTCTCCTGGCACATTCCATTCAAATTTACAACCTAGGCAAACGACTTCCAGAACGGCTCTGCTGCCCTAGTACCCAGATTTGGGAATGGAGAAATGCTGCATCCTTGTGGCCGTTTCCCACAACAGCAGCTTTAAACCCACTGCAAAAGGTCACTAAATATTCACCAATTGCAGGTCTGTAAATGACACCTGCCCTCCAAAAGATACTGAGGTCGAAAATCGACCAAAAAACTCTAGAGTGCAACCTTCCAAAAAGAAAATTTGAAGAGGTATATTGTACTCACACCTTTTTTCTTTTTTCTTTTAACAGAAAAGGAAAAGGCGTGGAAAAAGGATGAATTGTAGGAATTTTTACAGACATGTAAACCCAAATTACAAAAACCTATCAGCTCACACCAGTCAGAATGGCCATCAACAAAAATGCGGCAAACGATAAACGCTGACGTGATTGTGGAGAAATGCGTACCCTCGATTCTAAGGGGGACGTGGTAAGAGCCACTGATGAAAGCACAATTGAGGTGCCTTGAAAAGGTAAACGTTGAGCTACCATACCAATCAATCAATCATACCCACTGCTGGGTCTATCACCTGAGAAAATGAAAATCAAAAATCGCAGGCTGGCAATCCTGCACTCCAGCAATATTTACCATAGGCAACACTTGGAAGCAACGAAAATGTCCATCAACAGAGGAATGCACCAAGAAGAAGTGGTCCATGTACACAATGGAATATTAGCCATGGAAAACATTGAAGCACTGCTCTTTGAGGCACCATAGATGAGCCTGGAGATAATCACAAAACATGAAGTAGGTCGGAAAGCAAAAGACCTATATCTTATATTATCACTTATGGCATTATCTAATAACTGACACAGATGAACATATTTCTAAAGAGAAAGACACTCACAGGCGTAGAACACAAACTATGCTCATCTAAAAGGAAAGGAGGGGGGAAACTGAGAAATGAAGATTAGTGTTACTATACATATTCAAATACATATTATATACATGTATCAAAAAGACCGAACATATAACAAGGGAGGTCGACGGAACAGTGTAATATTTTACATGGGAAGAGGATCTGTACATTAATAGACATACATAATGTCCAAATGAACCAGATTGTGTACACCTAGGACAAACAGTATTCTAAACTTTACCCAGATTAAAAAAATTTTAAAAACCAAGAAGAAGTAATGAGACATAAACTTATGGGGATTTCTCCTGGCAAATTCCATTCTAATTTACAACCTAGGACAATGACTTCCAGAAAGGCTCTGCTGCCCTAGAACCAGGACTGGGGAATGGAGAAATGCTACCTCCTTGTGGACGTTTCCCACAACAGCAGCTTTGAACCCACTGCAAAAGGTCACTAAATTTTCACCAACTTGCAGTTCTGTAAATGGCGCCTGGCCTCCAGAAAATTTCTGGGGTCAAAAATCGACCAAAAAATTCAGAAGAGGGCAACCTTCGAAGAAGACAATTTCAAGAGCTATATTGTACTCACGGTTTTTTTCTTTTAAGAGAAAAGAAAAAGGCGTAGGAATATGATGAATTTTAAAAATTTTCATGACATGCATACCCATATTACAAAACCCTATCAGCACACAGCAGTCAGAATGGCCATTAGGAAAAATGCTGCAAAAAATAAACGGTGAAGGGAGTGTGGAGAAATGCGTACCCTCGGCTGTAAGGGGGGGCATGTAAAGAGCCACTAACGAAAACACAACGTAGGTGCTTTGAAAAGGGAAACATTGAGCTACCAGTCCATCAATCACAACCACTGCTTGGCCTATCACCTGAGAAAATGAGAATCAAAAAGTCACAGGCTGGCAAACCAGTATGCCAGCAATATTTACCATAGCCAGCACTTGGAAGCAATGAAAATGTCCATCAACCGAGGAATGCACCAAGAAGAAGTGGTCCACGTACACAATGGGATATTACTCTAATAATAAATATAAATTAAATTTAAAAACAAAGAAAAGCAAGGAGACATCAACATTTGTGGGTTTATCCGGGCACATTGCACTCTAATTTATAACCGAAGAACACCACTGGCCGGTAGGTCTGTTTCCCTAGTACCAGCAAGGGGAACGTAGAAAGATTGCCGCTCTCTGGCCGTTACCTGCAAAAGCAGGTTTAAAGCCTGAGCTAATGGTCACTTCATATGAACAAGTACTGCAGGGCTGTAAATGAAACCTGCCCTCAAAATGTCTTGAGGGAGATCATGGCCAAAATATTTCAAATGGTGACACATACTTTAAGAAAACACTTTGAAGAAATAAGCTCTCATCACAGCTGGAAAAATAAAAAGGACATGTCTTACAGCTCAATTTCAACGCATTATGAGACACATGCAAATTCAACCACAAAGAGGTATCAGCTCACACCACTCAGAATAACCATCAGCAAAAACTACAAAGAATAAATGCTGAAGGTGCTGGGAAGAAATGCATACCCTCCGCTTTAAGTGGGACGTAACCTGGAAAGAGCCACTAAAGAGAACGGAATAGAGGTGCCTTTAAAAGGTAAACATTGAGCTACCATATGACCCAGCAGACCTATTCCTGGACCTATAACCTAAGAAGACAGAATTGGAAGGACACAGGTACGCAAATCTGCATTGCATAGTATAACAATCGCCAAGATATGGAAGTAACCAAAAAGTCCAACGACAGATGGGTGGACAAAGAAGAACTGCTCCATGTACAGATGGAATATGAGCTAGTGAAAAAATGAAACAATGCCATTTGCAGCACCATAGATGAGTCTAGAAGTAATCACGCAGCTTGGAGTAAGTGAGAAAGCGAAAGACACATATCCTATCCTATCACATATAGGTGTTACCGAAAAAATGATACAAACAAAGGTATTTCCACAGAGAAACACTATCATAGATTCATTTAAAAAACTTATGGTTCACCAAATGGAAAGGTGTGAGGATTGGATACATTACCGTATTGAGGTTAACAGAGAGATACAAACACATGTGAAATATATAATCACCAAAGACCTACGCAATACCAAGAGAAGACTACTCAACATTGTGTCGTAACAGACATGGGAAAAGGATCCGAAGAAAAATAGATATATGTATATGTGTGAAAGAACCACATCTTGCACACCTAGAACAAACAAAACATTGTAATCAAGTTTGCTGTGATAAAAAATAAAAATTAAGTTAAAAATACCAACAAGAAGTAATGAGACATAAACTTAAAGGGCTTTTTCCTCTCACATTCCATTCTAATTTACAACCTAGAACACCACTTCCAGTAAGGCTCTGTTGCACTAGTAACCAGATTTGGTAAAGGAGAAATGCTGCCGCCTTGTGGCCGATTCCAGCAACAGCAGCTTTTAACCCACAGCTAATGGTCACTTACCATTCACAAGGACTCAGGGCTGTAAAGGACGCCTGCCCTCAAAATTGTGCTGAGGTAGGGAATGGATAAATAAAATTCAAAACAGGCAAAATGTTCACGAAGCTAGTATGAAGAGGTAAGTTTTACTCACTCTCTTTTTAAAGAAAGGAAAATGGATAAAAGCTCAACCTCAGGAAGTATTAGACTCATGCAATCTAATCTACAAAAAGTTTTCAACTCACACCCGTCGACTGACCGTTGGCAAAAAGTCGACAAACAATCAATGCTGAAGAGGTTTTAGAGAACTGTGTACCCTCTAGCTGCTGGTGAGATGTAAAAGGGTTAAACGCTAATAATGAGAACAGAAAGGAGCTGCGTTGAAAAGGAAAAATTGAGGTACCATTCAATCCAGCAGGCGCACCAATGGGCCTCTCACCTGAGAAGACCAGAATGAAGAAGACCCGGGCTGCAAAAGCTGCACTGCAGCCTTATTCACAATAGACAAGACAGTGAAGCAACCAAAATGTCCATCAACAGATGAAAGGAAAAAGAAGAAGCGGCCCATGTACACAATGAATACTAGCCATGGAAAACAATGAAACACTGCTCTTTGAGACACCATAGATGATCTTGGAGATAATCACAGAACATGAGGTAAGTCGGAAAGCAAAAGTCCTATATCCTATGATATCACTTATACGCGTTCTCTAATAACTGACACAAATGAACATATTTCCACAGAGAAAGTCAATCACAGACTTATTAAAAAAAACTATGCTTATCTACAAGGAAAGGTGGGGGGAATGGATAAATGAAGATTAGCGTTACCATATGTATACAAATACATATTATATACATATATCAAAAAGACCGACCATATAGCAAGGAAGGTTTACAGAACACTGTGTAATAATTTACACGGGAAGAGGATCTCTACATAAATAGGTATATAGAATATGTAGATGAACCAGAGTATGTACACCTTGGACAAGCAACATTCTAACCATTACCCCAATTGAAAAAATTAAAACAACCAACTAGGAGTAATGAGACATAAACTTATGGGGGGTTCTCCTGGCACATTCCATTCAAATTTACAACCTAGGCAAACGACTTCCAGAACGGCTCTGCTGCCCTAGTACCCAGATTTGGGAATGGAGAAATGCTGCATCCTTGTGGCCGTTTCCCACAACAGCAGCTTTAAACCCACTGCAAAAGGTCACTAAATATTCACCAATTGCAGGTCTGTAAATGACACCTGCCCTCCAAAAGATACTGAGGTCGAAAATCGACCAAAAAACTCTAGAGTGCAACCTTCCAAAAAGAAAATTTGAAGAGGTATATTGTACTCACACCTTTTTTCTTTTTTCTTTTAACAGAAAAGGAAAAGGCGTGGAAAAAGGATGAATTGTAGGAATTGTTACAGACATGTAAACCCAAATTACAAAAACCTATCAGCTCACACCAGTCAGAATGGCCATCAACAAAAATGCGGCAAACGATAAACGCTGACGTGATTGTGGAGAAATGCGTACCCTCGATTCTAAGGGGGACGTGGTAAGAGCCACTGATGAAAGCACAATTGAGGTGCCTTGAAAAGGTAAACGTTGAGCTACCATACCAATCAATCAATCATACCCACTGCTGGGTCTATCACCTGAGAAAATGAAAATCAAAAATCGCAGGCTGGCAATCCTGCACTCCAGCAATATTTACCATAGGCAACACTTGGAAGCAACGAAAATGTCCATCAACAGAGGAATGCACCAAGAAGAAGTGGTCCATGTACACAATGGAATATTAGCCATGGAAAACATTGAAGCACTGCTCTTTGAGGCACCATAGATGAGCCTGGAGATAATCACAAAACATGAAGTAGGTCGGAAAGCAAAAGACCTATATCTTATATTATCACTTATGGCATTATCTAATAACTGACACAGATGAACATATTTCTAAAGAGAAAGACACTCACAGGCGTAGAACACAAACTATGCTCATCTAAAAGGAAAGGAGGGGGGAAATTGAGAAATGAAGATTAGTGTTACTATACATATTCAAATACATATTATATACATGTATCAAAAAGACCGAACATATAACAAGGGAGGTCGACGGAACAGTGTAATATTTTACATGGGAAGAGGATCTGTACATTAATAGACATACATAATGTCCAAATGAACCAGATTGTGTACACCTAGGACAAACAGTATTCTAAACTTTACCCAGATTAAAAAAATTTTAAAAACCAAGAAGAAGTAATGAGACATAAACTTATGGGGATTTCTCCTGGCAAATTCCATTCTAATTTACAACCTAGGACAATGACTTCCAGAAAGGCTCTGCTGCCCTAGAACCAGGACTGGGGAATGGAGAAATGCTACCTCCTTGTGGACGTTTCCCACAACAGCAGCTTTGAACCCACTGCAAAAGGTCACTAAATTTTCACCAACTTGCAGTTCTGTAAATTGCGCCTGGCCTCCAGAAAATTTCTGGGGTCAAAAATCGACCAAAAAATTCAGAAGAGGGCAACCTTCGAAGAAGACAATTTCAAGAGCTATATTGTACTCACGGTTTTTTTCTTTTAAGAGAAAAGAAAAAGGCGTAGGAATATGATGAATTTTAAAAATTTTCATGACATGCATACCCATATTACAAAACCCTATCAGCTCACAGCAGTCAGAATGGCCATTAGGAAAAATGCTGCAAAAAATAAACGGTGAAGGGAGTGTGGAGAAATGCGTACCCTCGGCTGTAAGGGGGGGCATGTAAAGAGCCACTAACGAAAACACAACGTAGGTGCTTTGAAAAGGGAAACATTGAGCTACCAGTCCATCAATCACAACCACTGCTTGGCCTATCACCTGAGAAAATGAGAATCAAAAAGTCACAGGCTGGCAAACCAGTATGCCAGCAATATTTACCATAGCCAGCACTTGGAAGCAATGAAAATGTCCATCAACCGAGGAATGCACCAAGAAGAAGTGGTCCACGTACACAATGGAATATTACTCTAATAATAAATATAAATTAAATTTAAAAACAAAGAAAAGCAAGGAGACATCAACATTTGTGTGTTTATCCGGGCACATTGCACTCTAATTTATAACCGAAGAACACCACTGGCCGGTAGGTCTGTTTCCCTAGTACCAGCAAGGGGAACGTAGAAAGATTGCCGCTCTCTGGCCGTTACCTGCAAAAGCAGGTTTAAAGCCTGAGCTAATGGTCACTTCATATGAACAAGTACTGCAGGGCTGTAAATGAAACCTGCCCTCAAAATGTCTTGAGGGAGATCATGGCCAAAATATTTCAAATGGTGACACATACTTGAAGAAAACACTTTGAAGAAATAAGCTCTCATCACAGCTGGAAAAATAAAAAGGACATGTCTTACAGCTCAATTTCAACGCATTATGAGACACATGCAAATTCAACCACAAAGAGGTATCAGCTCACACCACTCAGAATAACCATCAGCAAAAACTACAAAGAATAAATGCTGAAGGTGCTGGGAAGAAATGCATACCCTCCGCTTTAAGTGGGACGTAACCTGGAAAGAGCCACTAAAGAGAACGGAATAGAGGTGCCTTTAAAAGGTAAACATTGAGCTACCATATGACCCAGCAGACCTATTCCTGGACCTATAACCTAAGAAGACAGAATTGGAAGGACACAGGTACGCAAATCTGCATTGCATAGTATAACAATCGCCAAGATATGGAAGTAACCAAAAAGTCCAACGACAGATGGGTGGACAAAGAAGAACTGCTCCATGTACAGATGGAATATGAGCTAGTGAAAAAATGAAACAATGCCATTTGCAGCACCATAGATGAGTCTAGAAGTAATCACGCAGCTTGGAGTAAGTGAGAAAGCGAAAGACACATATCCTATCCTATCACATATAGGTGTTACCGAAAAAATGATACAAACAAAGGTATTTCCACAGAGAAACACTATCATAGATTCATTTAAAAAACTTATGGTTCACCAAATGGAAAGGTGTGAGGATTGGATACATTACCGTATTGAGGTTAACAGAGAGATACAAACACATGTGAAATATATAATCACCAAAGACCTACGCTATACCAAGAGAAGACTACTCAACATTGTGTCGTAACAGACATGGGAAAAGGATCCGAAGAAAAATAGATATATGTATATGTGTGAAAGAACCACATCTTGCACACCTAGAACAAACAAAACATTGTAATCAAGTTTGCTGTGATAAAAAATAAAAATTAAGTTAAAAATACCAACAAGAAGTAATGAGACATAAACTTAAAGGGCTTTTTCCTCGCACATTCCATTCTAATTTACAACCTAGAACACCACTTCCACTAAGGCTCTGTTGCCCTAGTAACCAGATTTGGTAAAGGAGAAATGCTGCCGCCTTGTGGCCGATTCCCGCAACAGCAGCTTTTAACCCACAGCTAATGGTCACTTACCATTCACAAGGACTCAGGGCTGTAAAGGACACCTGCCCTCAAATTGTGCTGAAGTAGGGAATGGATAAAAAAAATTCAAAACAGGCAAAATGTTCACGAAGCTCGTATGAAGAGGTAAGTTTTACTCACTCTCTTTTCAAAGAAAGGAAAATGGATAAAAGCTCAACCTCAGGAAGTATTAGACTCATGCAATCTAATCTACAAAAAGTTTTCAACTCACACCCGTCGACTGACCGTTGGCAAAAAGTCTACAAACAATCAATGCTGAAGAGGTTTTAGAGAACTGTGTACCCTCTAGCTGCTGGTGAGATGTAAAAGGGTTAAACGCTAATAATGAGAACAGAAAGGAGCTGCGTTGAAAAGGAAAAATTGAGGTACCATTCAATCCAGCAGGCGCACCAATGGGCCTCTCACCTGAGAAGACCAGAATGAAGAAGACCCGGGCTGCAAAAGCTGCACTGCAGCCTTATTCACAATAGACAAGACAGTGAAGCAACCAAAATGTCCATCAACAGATGAAAGGAAAAAGAAGAAGCGGCCCATGTACACAATGAATACTAGCCATGGAAAACAATGAAACACTGCTCTTTGAGACACCATAGATGATCTTGGAGATAATCACAGAACATGAGGTAAGTCGGAAAGCAAAAGTCCTATATCCTATGATATCACTTATACGCGTTCTCTAGTAACTGACACAAATGAACATATTTCCACAGAGAAAGTCAATCACAGACTTATTAAAAAAAACTATGCTTATCTACAAGGAAAGGTGGGGGGGAATGGATAAATGAAGATTAGCGTTACCATATGTATACAAATACATATTATATACATATATCAAAAAGACCGACCATATAGCAAGGAAGGTTTACGGAACACTGTGTAATAATTTACACGGGAAGAGGATCTCTACATAAATAGGTATATAGAATATGTAGATGAACCAGAGTATGTACACCTTGGACAAGCAACATTCTAACCATTACCCCAATTGAAAAAATTAAAACAACCAACTAGGAGTAATGAGACATAAACTTATGGGGGGTTCTCCTGGCACATTCCATTCAAATTTACAACCTAGGCAAACGACTTCCAGAACGGCTCTGCTGCCCTAGTACCCAGATTTGGGAATGGAGAAATGCTGCATCCTTGTGGCCGTTTCCCACAACAGCAGCTTTAAACCCACTGCAAAAGGTCACTAAATATTCACCAATTGCAGGTCTGTAAATGACACCTGCCCTCCAAAAGATACTGAGGTCGAAAATCGACCAAAAAACTCTAGAGTGCAACCTTCCAAAAAGAAAATTTGAAGAGGTATATTGTACTCACACCTTTTTTCTTTTTTCTTTTAACAGAAAAGGAAAAGGCGTGGAAAAAGGATGAATTGTAGGAATTGTTACAGACATGTAAACCCAAATTACAAAAACCTATCAGCTCACACCAGTCAGAATGGCCATCAACAAAAATGCGGCAAACGATAAACGCTGACGTGATTGTGGAGAAATGCGTACCCTCGATTCTAAGGGGGACGTGGTAAGAGCCACTGATGAAAGCACAATTGAGGTGCCTTGAAAAGGTAAACGTTGAGCTACCATACCAATCAATCAATCATACCCACTGCTGGGTCTATCACCTGAGAAAATGAAAATCAAAAATCGCAGGCTGGCAATCCTGCACTCCAGCAATATTTACCATAGGCAACACTTGGAAGCAACGAAAATGTCCATCAACAGAGGAATGCACCAAGAAGAAGTGGTCCATGTACACAATGGAATATTAGCCATGGAAAACATTGAAGCACTGCTCTTTGAGGCACCATAGATGAGCCTGGAGATAATCACAAAACATGAAGTAGGTCGGAAAGCAAAAGACCTATATCTTATATTATCACTTATGGCATTATCTAATAACTGACACAGATGAACATATTTCTAAAGAGAAAGACACTCACAGGCGTAGAACACAAACTATGCTCATCTAAAAGGAAAGGAGGGGGGAAATTGAGAAATGAAGATTAGTGTTACTATACATATTCAAATACATATTATATACATGTATCAAAAAGACCGAACATATAACAAGGGAGGTCGACGGAACAGTGTAATATTTTACATGGGAAGAGGATCTGTACATTAATAGACATACATAATGTCCAAATGAACCAGATTGTGTACACCTAGGACAAACAGTATTCTAAACTTTACCCAGATTAAAAAAATTTTAAAAACCAAGAAGAAGTAATGAGACATAAACTTATGGGGATTTCTCCTGGCAAATTCCATTCTAATTTACAACCTAGGACAATGACTTCCAGAAAGGCTCTGCTGCCCTAGAACCAGGACTGGGGAATGGAGAAATGCTACCTCCTTGTGGACGTTTCCCACAACAGCAGCTTTGAACCCACTGCAAAAGGTCACTAAATTTTCACCAACTTGCAGTTCTGTAAATGGCGCCTGGCCTCCAGAAAATTTCTGGGGTCAAAAATCGACCAAAAAATTCAGAAGAGGGCAACCTTCGAAGAAGACAATTTCAAGAGCTATATTGTACTCACGGTTTTTTTCTTTTAAGAGAAAAGAAAAAGGCGTAGGAATATGATGAATTTTAAAAATTTTCATGACATGCATACCCATATTACAAAACCCTATCAGCACACAGCAGTCAGAATGGCCATTAGGAAAAATGCTGCAAAAAATAAACGGTGAAGGGAGTGTGGAGAAATGCGTACCCTCGGCTGTAAGGGGGGGCATGTAAAGAGCCACTAACGAAAACACAACGTAGGTGCTTTGAAAAGGGAAACATTGAGCTACCAGTCCATCAATCACAACCACTGCTTGGCCTATCACCTGAGAAAATGAGAATCAAAAAGTCACAGGCTGGCAAACCAGTATGCCAGCAATATTTACCATAGCCAGCACTTGGAAGCAATGAAAATGTCCATCAACCGAGGAATGCACCAAGAAGAAGTGGTCCACGTACACAATGGGATATTACTCTAATAATAAATATAAATTAAATTTAAAAACAAAGAAAAGCAAGGAGACATCAACATTTGTGGGTTTATCCGGGCACATTGCACTCTAATTTATAACCGAAGAACACCACTGGCCGGTAGGTCTGTTTCCCTAGTACCAGCAAGGGGAACGTAGAAAGATTGCCGCTCTCTGGCCGTTACCTGCAAAAGCAGGTTTAAAGCCTGAGCTAATGGTCACTTCATATGAACAAGTACTGCAGGGCTGTAAATGAAACCTGCCCTCAAAATGTCTTGAGGGAGATCATGGCCAAAATATTTCAAATGGTGACACATACTTTAAGAAAACACTTTGAAGAAATAAGCTCTCATCACAGCTGGAAAAATAAAAAGGACATGTCTTACAGCTCAATTTCAACGCATTATGAGACACATGCAAATTCAACCACAAAGAGGTATCAGCTCACACCACTCAGAATAACCATCAGCAAAAACTACAAAGAATAAATGCTGAAGGTGCTGGGAAGAAATGCATACCCTCCGCTTTAAGTGGGACGTAACCTGGAAAGAGCCACTAAAGAGAACGGAATAGAGGTGCCTTTAAAAGGTAAACATTGAGCTACCATATGACCCAGCAGACCTATTCCTGGACCTATAACCTAAGAAGACAGAATTGGAAGGACACAGGTACGCAAATCTGCATTGCATAGTATAACAATCGCCAAGATATGGAAGTAACCAAAAAGTCCAACGACAGATGGGTGGACAAAGAAGAACTGCTCCATGTACAGATGGAATATGAGCTAGTGAAAAAATGAAACAATGCCATTTGCAGCACCATAGATGAGTCTAGAAGTAATCACGCAGCTTGGAGTAAGTGAGAAAGCGAAAGACACATATCCTATCCTATCACATATAGGTGTTACCGAAAAAATGATACAAACAAAGGTATTTCCACAGAGAAACACTATCATAGATTCATTTAAAAAACTTATGGTTCACCAAATGGAAAGGTGTGAGGATTGGATACATTACCGTATTGAGGTTAACAGAGAGATACAAACACATGTGAAATATATAATCACCAAAGACCTACGCTATACCAAGAGAAGACTACTCAACATTGTGTCGTAACAGACATGGGAAAAGGATCCGAAGAAGAATAGATATATGTATATGTGTGAAAGAACCACATCTTGCACACCTAGAACAAACAAAACATTGTAATCAAGTTTGCTGTGATACAAAATAAAAATTAAGTTAAAAATACCAACAAGAAGTAATGAGACATAAACTTAAAGGGCTTTTTCCTCGCACATTCCATTCTAATTTACAACCTAGAACACCACTTCCAGTAAGGCTCTGTTGCCCTAGTAACCAGATTTGGTAAAGGAGAAATGCTGCCGCCTTGTGGCCGATTCCCGCAACAGCAGCTTTTAACCCACAGCTAATGGTCACTTACCATTCACAAGGACTCAGGGCTGTAAAGGACACCTGCCCTCAAAATTGTGCTGACGTAGGGAATGGATAAATAAAATTCAAAACAGGCAAAATGTTCACGAAGCTAGTATGAAGAGGTAAGTTTTACTCACTCTCTTTTTAAAGAAAGGAAAATGGATAAAAGCTCAACCTCAGGAAGTATTAGACTCATGCAATCTAATCTACAAAAGGTTTTCAACTCACACCCGTTGAATGACCATTGGCAAAAAGTCGACAAACAATCAATGCTGAAGAGGTTTTAGAGAACTGTGTACCCTCTAGCTGCTGGTGAGATGTAAAAGGGTTAAACGCTAATAATGAGAACAGAAAGGAGCTGCGTTGAAAAGGAAAAATTGAGGTACCATTCGATCCAGCAGGCGCACCAATGGGCCTCTCACCTGAGAAGACCAGAATGAAGAAGACCCGGGCTGCAAAAGCTGCACTGCAGCCTTATTCACAATAGACAAGACAGTGAAGCAACCAAAATGTCCATCAACAGATGAAAGGAAAAAGAAGAAGCGGTCCATGTACACAATGAATACTAGGCATGGAAGACAATGAAACACTGCTCTTTGAGACACCATAGATGATCTTGGAGATAATCACAGAACATGAGGTAAGTCGGAAAGCAAAAGTCCTATATCCTATGATATCACTTATACGCGTTCTCTAATAACTGACACAAATGAACATATTTCCACTGAGAAAGTCAATCACAGACTTATTAAAAAAAACTATGCTTATCTACAAGGAAAGGTGGGGGGAATGGATACATGAAGATTAGCGTTACCATATGTATACAAATACATATTATATACATATATCAAAAAGGCCGACCATATAGCAAGGAAGGTTTACAGAACACTGTGTAATAATTTACACGGGAAGAGGATCTCTACATAAATAGGTATATAGAATATGTAGATGAACCAGAGTATGTACACCTTGGACAAGCAACATTCTAACCATTACCCCAATTGAAAAAATTAAAACAACCAACTAGGAGTAATGAGACATAAACTTATGGGGGGTTCTCCTGGCACATTCCATTCAAATTTACAACCTAGGCAAACGACTTCCAGAACGGCTCTGCTGCCCTAGTACCCAGATTTGGGAATGGAGAAATGCTGCATCCTTGTGGCCGTTTCCCACAACAGCAGCTTTAAACCCACTGCAAAAGGTCACTAAATATTCACCAATTGCAGGTCTGTAAATGACACCTGCCCTCCAAAAGATACTGAGGTCGAAAATCGACCAAAAAACTCTAGAGTGCAACCTTCCAAAAAGAAAATTTGAAGAGGTATATTGTACTCACACCTTTTTTCTTTTTTCTTTTAACAGAAAAGGAAAAGGCGTGGAAAAAGGATGAATTGTAGGAATTTTTACAGACATGTAAACCCAAATTACAAAAACCTATCAGCTCACACCAGTCAGAATGGCCATCAACAAAAATGCGGCAAACGATAAACGCTGACGTGATTGTGGAGAAATGCGTACCCTCGATTCTAAGGGGGACGTGGTAAGAGCCACTAATGAAAGCACAATTGAGGTGCCTTGAAAAGGTAAACGTTGAGCTACCATACCAGTCAATCAATCATACCCACTGCTGGGTCTATCACCTGAGAAAATGAAAATCAAAAATCGCAGGCTGGCAATCCTGCACTCCAGCAATATTTACCATAGGCAACACTTGGAAGCAACGAAAATGTCCATCAACAGAGGAATGCACCAAGAAGAAGTGGTCCATGTACACAATGGAATATTAGCCATGGAAAACATTGAAGCACTGCTCTTTGAGGCACCATAGATGAGCCTGGAGATAATCACAAAACATGAAGTAGGTCGGAAAGCAAAAGACCTATATCTTATATTATCACTTATGGCATTATCTAATAACTGACACAGATGAACATATTTCCAAAGAGAAAGACACTCACAGGCGTAGAACACAAACTATGCTCATCTAAAAGGAAAGGAGGGGGGAAATTGAGAAATGAAGATTAGTGTTACTATACATATTCAAATACATATTATATACATGTATCAAAAAGACCGAACATATAACAAGGGAGGTCGACGGAACACTGTAATATTTTATATGGGAAGAGGATCTGTACATTAATAGACATACATAATGTCCAAATGAACCAGATTGTGTACACCTAGGACAAACAGTATTCTAAACTTTACCCAGATTAAAAAAATTTTAAAAACCAAGAAGAAGTAATGAGACATAAACTTATGGGGATTTCTCCTGGCAAATTCCATTCTAATTTCCAACCTAGGACAATGACTTCCAGAAAGGCTCTGCTGCCCTAGAACCAGGACTGGGGAATGGAGAAATGCTACCTCCTTGTGGACGTTTCCCACAACAGCAGCTTTGAACCCACTGCAGAAGGTCACTAAATTTTCACCAACTTGCAGTTCTGTAAATTGCGCCTGGCCTCCAGAAAATTTCTGGGGTCAAAAATCGACCAAAAAATTCAGAAGAGGGCAACCTTCGAAGAAGACAATTTCAAGAGCTATATTGTACTCACGGTTTTTTTCTTTTAAGAGAAAAGAAAAAGGTGTAGGAATATGATGAATTTTAAAAATTTTCATGACATGCATACCCATATTACAAAACCCTATCAGCACACAGCAGTCAGAATGGCCATTAGGAAAAATGCTGCAAAAAATAAACGGTGAAGGGAGTGTGGAGAAATGCGTACCCTCGGCTGTAAGGGGGGGCATGTAAAGAGCCACTAATGAAAACACAACGTAGGTGCTTTGAAAAGGGAAACATTGAGCTACCAGTCCATCAATCACAACCACTGCTTGGCCTATCACCTGAGAAAATGAGAATCAAAAAGTCACAGGCTGGCAACCCAGTATGCCAGCAATATTTACCATAGTCAGCACTTGGAAGCAATGAAAATGTCCATCAACCAAGGAATGCACCAAGAAGAAGTGGTCCACGTACACAATGGAATATTACTCTAATAATAAATATAAATTAAATTTAAAAACAAAGAAAAGCAAGGAGACATCAACATTTGTGGGTTTATCCGGGCACATTGCACTCTAATTTATAACCGAAGAACACCACTGGCCGGTAGGTCTGTTTCCCTAGTACCAGCAAGGGGAACGTAGAAAGATTGCCGCTCTCTGGCCGTTACCTGCAAAAGCAGGTTTAAATCCTGAGCTAATGGTCACTTCATATGAACAAGTACTGCAGGGCTGTAAATGAAACCTGCCCTCAAAATGTCTTGAGGGAGATAATGGCCAAAATATTTCAAATGGTGACACATACTTTAAGAAAACACTTTGAAGAAATAAGCTCTCATCACAGCTGGAAAAATAAAAAGGACATGTCTTACAGCTCAATTTCAACGCATTATGAGACACATGCAAATTCAACCAGAAAGAGGTATCAGCTCACACCACTCAGAATAACCATCAGCAAAAACTACAAAGAATAAATGCTGAAGGTGCTGGGAAGAAATGCATACCCTCCACTTTAAGTGGGACGTAACCTGGAAAGAGCCACTAAAGAGAACAGAATAGAGGTGCCTTTAAAAGGTAAACATTGAGCTACCATATGATCCAGCAGACCTATTCCTGGACCTATAACCTAAGAAGACAGAATTGGAAGGACACAGGTACGCAAATCTGCATTGCATAGTATAACAATAGCCAAGATATGGAAGTAACCAAAAAGTCCAACGACAGATGGGTGGACAAAGAAGAACTGCTCCATGTACAGATGGAATATGAGCTAGTGAAAAAATGAAACAATGCCATTTGCAGCACCATAGATGAGTCTAGAAGTAATCACGCAACTTGGAGTAAGTGAGAAAGCGAAAGACACATATCCTATCATATCACATATAGGTGTCACCTAAAAAATGATACAAACAAAGGTATTTCCACAGAGAAACACTATCATAGATTCATTTAAAAAACTTATGGTTCACCAAATGGAAAGGTGTGAGGATTGGATACATTACCGTATTGAGGTTAACAGAGAGATACAAACACATGTGAAATATATAATCACCAAAGACCTACGCTATACCAAGAGAAGACTACTCAACATTGTGTCGTAACCTACATGGGAAAAGGATCCGAAGAAAAATAGATATATGTATATGTGTGAAAGAACCACATCTTGCACACCTAGAACAAACAAAACATTGTAATCAAGTTTGCTGTGATACAAAATAAAAATTAAGTTAAAAATACCAACAATAAGTAATGAGACATAAACTTAAAGGGCTTTTTCCTCGCACATTCCATTCTAATTTACAACCTAGAACACCACTTCCAGTAAGGCTCTGTTGCCCTAGTAACCAGATTTGGTAAAGGAGAAATGCTGCCGCCTTGTGGCCGATTCCCGCAACAGCAGCTTTTAACCCACAGCTAATGGTCACTTACCATTCACAAGGACTCAGGGCTGTAAAGGACACCTGCCCTCAAAATTGTGCTGAGGTAGGGAATGGATAAATAAAATTCAAAACAGGCAAAATGTTCACGAAGCTAGTATGAAGAGGTAAGTTTTACTCACTCTCTTTTTAAAGAAAGGAAAATGGATAAAAGCTCAACCTCAGGAAGTATTAGACTCATGCAATCTAATCTACAAAAGGTTTTCAACTCACACCCGTTGAATGACCATTGGCAAAAAGTCGACAAACAATCAATGCTGAAGAGGTTTTAGAGAACTGTGTACCCTCTAGCTGCTGGTGAGATGTAAAAGGGTTAAACGCTAATAATGAGAACAGAAAGGAGCTGCGTTGAAAAGGAAAAATTGAGGTACCATTCGATCCAGCAGGCGCACCAATGGGCCTCTCACCTGAGAAGACCAGAATGAAGAAGACCCGGGCTGCAAAAGCTGCACTGCAGCCTTATTCACAATAGACAAGACAGTGAAGCAACCAAAATGTCCATCAACAGATGAAAGGAAAAAGAAGAAGCGGTCCATGTACACAATGAATACTAGGCATGGAAGACAATGAAACACTGCTCTTTGAGACACCATAGATGATCTTGGAGATAATCACAGAACATGAGGTAAGTCGGAAAGCAAAAGTCCTATATCCTATGATATCACTTATACGCGTTCTCTAATAACTGACACAAATGAACATATTTCCACTGAGAAAGTCAATCACAGACTTATTAAAAAAAACTATGCTTATCTACAAGGAAAGGTGGGGGGAATGGATACATGAAGATTAGCGTTACCATATGTATACAAATACATATTATATACATATATCAAAAAGGCCGACCATATAGCAAGGAAGGTTTACAGAACACTGTGTAATAATTTACACGGGAAGAGGATCTCTACATAAATAGGTATATAGAATATGTAGATGAACCAGAGTATGTACACCTTGGACAAGCAACATTCTAACCATTACCCCAATTGAAAAAATTAAAACAACCAACTAGGAGTAATGAGACATAAACTTATGGGGGGTTCTCCTGGCACATTCCATTCAAATTTACAACCTAGGCAAACGACTTCCAGAACGGCTCTGCTGCCCTAGTACCCAGATTTGGGAATGGAGAAATGCTGCATCCTTGTGGCCGTTTCCCACAACAGCAGCTTTAAACCCACTGCAAAAGGTCACTAAATATTCACCAATTGCAGGTCTGTAAATGACACCTGCCCTCCAAAAGATACTGAGGTCGAAAATCGACCAAAAAACTCTAGAGTGCAACCTTCCAAAAAGAAAATTTGAAGAGGTATATTGTACTCACACCTTTTTTCTTTTTTCTTTTAACAGAAAAGGAAAAGGCGTGGAAAAAGGATGAATTGTAGGAATTGTTACAGACATGTAAACCCAAATTACAAAAACCTATCAGCTCACACCAGTCAGAATGGCCATCAACAAAAATGCGGCAAACGATAAACGCTGACGTGATTGTGGAGAAATGCGTACCCTCGATTCTAAGGGGGACGTGGTAAGAGCCACTAATGAAAGCACAATTGAGGTGCCTTGAAAAGGTAAACGTTGAGCTACCATACCAATCAATCAATCATACCCACTGCTGGGTCTATCACCTGAGAAAATGAAAATCAAAAATCGCAGGCTGGCAATCCTGCACTCCAGCAATATTTACCATAGGCAACACTTGGAAGCAACGAAAATGTCCATCAACAGAGGAATGCACCAAGAAGAAGTGGTCCATGTACACAATGGAATATTAGCCATGGAAAACATTGAAGCACTGCTCTTTGAGGCACCATAGATGAGCCTGGAGATAATCACAAAACATGAAGTAGGTCGGAAAGCAAAAGACCTATATCTTATATTATCACTTATGGCATTATCTAATAACTGACACAGATGAACATATTTCTAAAGAGAAAGACACTCACAGGCGTAGAACACAAACTATGCTCATCTAAAAGGAAAGGAGGGGGGAAATTGAGAAATGAAGATTAGTGTTACTATACATATTCAAATACATATTATATACATGTATCAAAAAGACCGAACATATAACAAGGGAGGTCGACGGAACAGTGTAATATTTTACATGGGAAGAGGATCTGTACATTAATAGACATACATAATGTACAAATGAACCAGATTGTGTACACCTAGGACAAACAGTATTCTAAACTTTACCCAGATTAAAAAAATTTTAAAAACCAAGAAGAAGTAATGAGACATAAACTTATGGGGATTTCTCCTGGCAAATTCCATTCTAATTTACAACCTAGGACAATGACTTCCAGAAAGGCTCTGCTGCCCTAGAACCAGGACTGGGGAATGGAGAAATGCTACCTCCTTGTGGACGTTTCCCACAACAGCAGCTTTGAACTCACTGCAGAAGGTCACTAAATTTTCACCAACTTGCAGTTCTGTAAATTGCGCCTGCCCTCCAGAAAATTTCTGGGGTCAAAAATCGACCAAAAAATTCAGAAGAGGGCAACCTTCGAAGAAGACAATTTCAAGAGCTATATTGTACTCACGGTTTTTTCTTTTAAGAGAAAAGAAAAAGGCATAGGAATATGATGAATTTTAAAAATTTTCATGACATGCATACCCATATTACAAAACCCTATCAGCTCACAGCAGTCAGAATGGCCATTAGGAAAAATGCTGCAAAAAATAAACGGTGAAGGGAGTGTGGAGAAATGCGTACCCTCGGTTGTAAGGGGGGGCATGTAAAGAGCCACTAATGAAAACACAATGTAGGTGCTTTGAAAAGGGAAACATTGAGCTACCAGTCAATCAATCACAACCACTGCTTGGCCTATCACCTGAGAAAATGAGAATCAAAAAGTCACAGGCTGGGAAACCTGTATGCCAGCAATATTTACCATAGGCAGCGCTTGGAAGAAATGAAAATGTCCATCAACCGAGGAATGCACCAAGAAGAAGTGGTCCACGTACACAATGGAATATTACTCTAATAATAAATATAAATTAAATTTAAAAACAAACAAAAGCAAGGAGACATCAACATTTGTGGGTTTATCCGGGCACATTGCACTCTAATTTATAACCGAAAAACACCACTGGCCGGTAGGTCTGTTTCCCTAGTACCAGCAAGGGGAACGTAGAAAGGCTGTCGCTCTCTGGCTGTTACCTGCAAAAGCAGGTTTAAAGCCTGAGCTAATGGTCACTTCATATGAACAAGTACTGCAGGGCTGTAAATGAAACCTGCCCTCAAAATGTCTTGAGGGAGATCATGGCCAAAATATTTCAAATGGTGACACATACTTTAAGAAAACACTTTGAAGAAATAAGCTCTCATCACAGCTGGAAAAATAAAAAGGACATGTCTTACAGCTCAATTTCAACGCATTATGAGACACATGCAAATTCAACCACAAAGAGGTATCAGCTCACACCACTCAGAATAACCATCAGCAAAAACTACAAAGAATAAATGCTGAAGGTGCTGGGAAGAAATGCATACCCTCCGCTTTAAGTGGGACGTGACCTGGAAAGAGCCACTAAAGAGAACAGAATAGAGGTGCCTTTAAAAGGTAAACATTGAGCTACCATATGATCCAGCAGACCTATTCCTGGACCTATAACCTAAGAAGACAGAATTGGAAGGACACAGGTACGCAAATCTGCATTGCATAGTATAACAATCGACAAGATATGGAAGTAACCAAAAAGTCCAACGACAGATGGGTGGACAATGAAGAACTGCTACATGTACAGATGGAATATGAGCTAGTGAAAAAATGAAACAATGCCATTTGCAGCACCATAGATGAGTCTAGAAGTAATCACGCAACTTGGTGTAAGTGAGAAAGTGAAAGACACATATCCTATCATATCACTTATAGGTGTTACCTAAAAAATGATACAAAGGTATTTCCACAGAGAAACACTATCATAGATTCATTAAAAAAACTTATGGTTCACCAAATGGAAAGGTGTGAGGATTGGATACATTACCGTATTGAGGTTAACAGAGTGATACAAACATATGTGAAATATATAATCACCAAAGACCTACGCAATACCAAGAGAAGACTACTCAACATTGTGTCGTAACCTACATGGGAAAAGGATCCGAAGAAGAATAGATATATGTATATGTGTGAAAGAACCACATCTTGCACACCTAGAACAAACAAAACATTGTAATCAAGTTTGCTGTGATAAAAAATAAAAATTAAGTTAAAAATACCAACAAGAAGTAATGAGACATAAACTTAAAGGGCTTTTTCCTCTCACATTCCATTCTAATTTACAACCTAGAACACCACTTCCAGTAAGGCTCTGTTGCACTAGTAACCAGATTTGGTAAAGGAGAAATGCTGCCGCCTTGTGGCCGATTCCAGCAACAGCAGCTTTTAACCCACAGCTAATGGTCACTTACCATTCACAAGGACTCAGGGCTGTAAAGGACGCCTGCCCTCAAAATTGTGCTGAGGTAGGGAATGGATAAATAAAATTCAAAACAGGCAAAATGTTCACGAAGCTAGTATGAAGAGGTAAGTTTTACTCACTCTCTTTTTAAAGAAAGGAAAATGGATAAAAGCTCAACCTCAGGAAGTATTAGACTCATGCAATCTAATCTACAAAAAGTTTTCAACTCACACCCGTCGACTGACCGTTGGCAAAAAGTCGACAAACAATCAATGCTGAAGAGGTTTTAGAGAACTGTGTACCCTCTAGCTGCTGGTGAGATGTAAAAGGGTTAAACGCTAATAATGAGAACAGAAAGGAGCTGCGTTGAAAAGGAAAAATTGAGGTACCATTCAATCCAGCAGGCGCACCAATGGGCCTCTCACCTGAGAAGACCAGAATGAAGAAGACCCGGGCTGCAAAAGCTGCACTGCAGCCTTATTCACAATAGACAAGACAGTGAAGCAACCAAAATGTCCATCAACAGATGAAAGGAAAAAGAAGAAGCGGCCCATGTACACAATGAATACTAGCCATGGAAAACAATGAAACACTGCTCTTTGAGACACCATAGATGATCTTGGAGATAATCACAGAACATGAGGTAAGTCGGAAAGCAAAAGTCCTATATCCTATGATATCACTTATACGCGTTCTCTAATAACTGACACAAATGAACATATTTCCACAGAGAAAGTCAATCACAGACTTATTAAAAAAAACTATGCTTATCTACAAGGAAAGGTGGGGGGAATGGATACATGAAGATTAGCGTTACCATATGTATACAAATACATATTATATACATATATCAAAAAGACCGACCATATAGCAAGGAAGGTTTACAGAACACTGTGTAATAATTTACACGGGAAGAGGATCTCTACATAAATAGGTATATAGAATATGTAGATGAACCAGAGTATGTACACCTTGGACAAGCAACATTCTAACCATTACCCCAATTGAAAAAATTAAAACAACCAACTAGGAGTAATGAGACATAAACTTATGGGGGGTTCTCCTGGCACATTCCATTCAAATTTACAACCTAGGCAAACGACTTCCAGAACGGCTCTGCTGCCCTAGTACCCAGATTTGGGAATGGAGAAATGCTGCATCCTTGTGGCCGTTTCCCACAACAGCAGCTTTAAACCCACTGCAAAAGGTCACTAAATATTCACCAATTGCAGGTCTGTAAATGACACCTGCCCTCCAAAAGATACTGAGGTCGAAAATCGACCAAAAAACTCTAGAGTGCAACCTTCCAAAAAGAAAATTTGAAGAGGTATATTGTACTCACACCTTTTTTCTTTTTTCTTTTAACAGAAAAGGAAAAGGCGTGGAAAAAGGATGAATTGTAGGAATTGTTACAGACATGTAAACCCAAATTACAAAAACCTATCAGCTCACACCAGTCAGAATGGCCATCAACAAAAATGCGGCAAACGATAAACGCTGACGTGATTGTGGAGAAATGCGTACCCTCGATTCTAAGGGGGACGTGGTAAGAGCCACTAATGAAAGCACAATTGAGGTGCCTTGAAAAGGTAAACGTTGAGCTACCATACCAATCAATCAATCATACCCACTGCTGGGTCTATCACCTGAGAAAATGAAAATCAAAAATCGCAGGCTGGCAATCCTGCACTCCAGCAATATTTACCATAGGCAACACTTGGAAGCAACGAAAATGTCCATCAACAGAGGAATGCACCAAGAAGAAGTGGTCCATGTACACAATGGAATATTAGCCATGGAAAACATTGAAGCACTGCTCTTTGAGGCACCATAGATGAGCCTGGAGATAATCACAAAACATGAAGTAGGTCGGAAAGCAAAAGACCTATATCTTATATTATCACTTATGGCATTATCTAATAACTGACACAGATGAACATATTTCTAAAGAGAAAGACACTCACAGGCGTAGAACACAAACTATGCTCATCTAAAAGGAAAGGAGGGGGGAAATTGAGAAATGAAGATTAGTGTTACTATACATATTCAAATACATATTATATACATGTATCAAAAAGACCGAACATATAACAAGGGAGGTCGACGGAACAGTGTAATATTTTACATGGGAAGAGGATCTGTACATTAATAGACATACATAATGTACAAATGAACCAGATTGTGTACACCTAGGACAAACAGTATTCTAAACTTTACCCAGATTAAAAAAATTTTAAAAACCAAGAAGAAGTAATGAGACATAAACTTATGGGGATTTCTCCTGGCAAATTCCATTCTAATTTACAACCTAGGACAATGACTTCCAGAAAGGCTCTGCTGCCCTAGAACCAGGACTGGGGAATGGAGAAATGCTACCTCCTTGTGGACGTTTCCCACAACAGCAGCTTTGAACCCACTGCAAAAGGTCACTAAATTTTCACCAACTTGCAGTTCTGTAAATGGCGCCTGGCCTCCAGAAAATTTCTGGGGTCAAAAATCGACCAAAAAATTCAGAAGAGGGCAACCTTCGAAGAAGACAATTTCAAGAGCTATATTGTACTCACGGTTTTTTTCTTTTAAGAGAAAAGAAAAAGGCGTAGGAATATGATGAATTTTAAAAATTTTCATGACATGCATACCCATATTACAAAACCCTATCAGCACACAGCAGTCAGAATGGCCATTAGGAAAAATGCTGCAAAAAATAAATGGTGAAGGGAGTGTGGAGAAATGCGTACCCTCGGCTGTAAGGGGGGGCATGTAAAGAGCCACTAACGAAAACACAACGTAGGTGCTTTGAAAAGGGAAACATTGAGCTACCAGTCCATCAATCACAACCACTGCTTGGCCTATCACCTGAGAAAATGAGAATCAAAAAGTCACAGGCTGGCAAACCAGTATGCCAGCAATATTTACCATAGCCAGCACTTGGAAGCAATGAAAATGTCCATCAACCGAGGAATGCACCAAGAAGAAGTGGTCCACGTACACAATGGGATATTACTCTAATAATAAATATAAATTAAATTTAAAAACAAAGAAAAGCAAGGAGACATCAACATTTGTGGGTTTATCCGGGCACATTGCACTCTAATTTATAACCGAAGAACACCACTGGCCGGTAGGTCTGTTTCCCTAGTACCAGCAAGGGGAACGTAGAAAGATTGCCGCTCTCTGGCCGTTACCTGCAAAAGCAGGTTTAAAGCCTGAGCTAATGGTCACTTCATATGAACAAGTACTGCAGGGCTGTAAATGAAACCTGCCCTCAAAATGTCTTGAGGGAGATCATGGCCAAAATATTTCAAATGGTGACACATACTTTAAGAAAACACTTTGAAGAAATAAGCTCTCATCACAGCTGGAAAAATAAAAAGGACATGTCTTACAGCTCAATTTCAACGCATTATGAGACACATGCAAATTCAACCACAAAGAGGTATCAGCTCACACCACTCAGAATAACCATCAGCAAAAACTACAAAGAATAAATGCTGAAGGTGCTGGGAAGAAATGCATACCCTCCGCTTTAAGTGGGACGTAACCTGGAAAGAGCCACTAAAGAGAACGGAATAGAGGTGCCTTTAAAAGGTAAACATTGAGCTACCATATGACCCAGCAGACCTATTCCTGGACCTATAACCTAAGAAGACAGAATTGGAAGGACACAGGTACGCAAATCTGCATTGCATAGTATAACAATCGCCAAGATATGGAAGTAACCAAAAAGTCCAACGACAGATGGGTGGACAAAGAAGAACTGCTCCATGTACAGATGGAATATGAGCTAGTGAAAAAATGAAACAATGCCATTTGCAGCACCATAGATGAGTCTAGAAGTAATCACGCAGCTTGGAGTAAGTGAGAAAGCGAAAGACACATATCCTATCCTATCACATATAGGTGTTACCGAAAAAATGATACAAACAAAGGTATTTCCACAGAGAAACACTATCATAGATTCATTTAAAAAACTTATGGTTCACCAAATGGAAAGGTGTGAGGATTGGATACATTACCGTATTGAGGTTAACAGAGAGATACAAACACATGTGAAATATATAATCACCAAAGACCTACGCTATACCAAGAGAAGACTACTCAACATTGTGTCGTAACAGACATGGGAAAAGGATCCGAAGAAGAATAGATATATGTATATGTGTGAAAGAACCACATCTTGCACACCTAGAACAAACAAAACATTGTAATCAAGTTTGCTGTGATACAAAATAAAAATTAAGTTAAAAATACCAACAAGAAGTAATGAGACATAAACTTAAAGGGCTTTTTCCTCGCACATTCCATTCTAATTTACAACCTAGAACACCACTTCCAGTAAGGCTCTGTTGCCCTAGTAACCAGATTTGGTAAAGGAGAAATGCTGCCGCCTTGTGGCCGATTCCCGCAACAGCAGCTTTTAACCCACAGCTAATGGTCACTTACCATTCACAAGGACTCAGGGCTGTAAAGGACACCTGCCCTCAAAATTGTGCTGACGTAGGGAATGGATAAATAAAATTCAAAACAGGCAAAATGTTCACGAAGCTAGTATGAAGAGGTAAGTTTTACTCACTCTCTTTTTAAAGAAAGGAAAATGGATAAAAGCTCAACCTCAGGAAGTATTAGACTCATGCAATCTAATCTACAAAAGGTTTTCAACTCACACCCGTTGAATGACCATTGGCAAAAAGTCTACAAACAATCAATGCTGAAGAGGTTTTAGAGAACTGTGTACCCTCTAGCTGCTGGTGAGATGTAAAAGGGTTAAACGCTAATAATGAGAACAGAAAGGAGCTGCGTTGAAAAGGAAAAATTGAGGTACCATTCGATCCAGCAGGCGCACCAATGGGCCTCTCACCTGAGAAGACCAGAATGAAGAAGACCCGGGCTGCAAAAGCTGCACTGCAGCCTTATTCACAATAGACAAGACAGTGAAGCAACCAAAATGTCCATCAACAGATGAAAGGAAAAAGAAGAAGCGGTCCATGTACACAATGAATACTAGGCATGGAAGACAATGAAACACTGCTCTTTGAGACACCATAGATGATCTTGGAGATAATCACAGAACATGAGGTAAGTCGGAAAGCAAAAGTCCTATATCCTATGATATCACTTATACGCGTTGTCTAATAACTGACACAAATGAACATATTTCCACTGAGAAAGTCAATCACAGACTTATTAAAAAAAACTATGCTTATCTACAAGGAAAGGTGGGGGGAATGG
The DNA here is from genome assembly GCF_965194805.1 of Balaenoptera borealis. Classification (NCBI taxonomy): domain Eukaryota; kingdom Metazoa; phylum Chordata; class Mammalia; order Artiodactyla; family Balaenopteridae; genus Balaenoptera; species Balaenoptera borealis. The sequence goes on along the minus strand of NW_028122442.1, from coordinate 11,800 downwards.
ATACATGAAGATTAGCGTTACCATATGTATACAAATACATATTATATACATATATCAAAAAGGCCGACCATATAGCAAGGAAGGTTTACAGAACACTGTGTAATAATTTACACGGGAAGAGGATCTCTACATAAATAGGTATATAGAATATGTAGATGAACCAGAGTATGTACACCTTGGACAAGCAACATTCTAACCATTACCCCAATTGAAAAAATTAAAACAACCAACTAGGAGTAATGAGACATAAACTTATGGGGGGTTCTCCTGGCACATTCCATTCAAATTTACAACCTAGGCAAACGACTTCCAGAACGGCTCTGCTGCCCTAGTACCCAGATTTGGGAATGGAGAAATGCTGCATCCTTGTGGCCGTTTCCCACAACAGCAGCTTTAAACCCACTGCAAAAGGTCACTAAATATTCACCAATTGCAGGTCTGTAAATGACACCTGCCCTCCAAAAGATACTGAGGTCGAAAATCGACCAAAAAACTCTAGAGTGCAACCTTCCAAAAAGAAAATTTGAAGAGGTATATTGTACTCACACCTTTTTTCTTTTTTCTTTTAACAGAAAAGGAAAAGGCGTGGAAAAAGGATGAATTGTAGGAATTTTTACAGACATGTAAACCCAAATTACAAAAACCTATCAGCTCACACCAGTCAGAATGGCCATCAACAAAAATGCGGCAAACGATAAACGCTGACGTGATTGTGGAGAAATGCGTACCCTCGATTCTAAGGGGGACGTGGTAAGAGCCACTAATGAAAGCACAATTGAGGTGCCTTGAAAAGGTAAACGTTGAGCTACCATACCAGTCAATCAATCATACCCACTGCTGGGTCTATCACCTGAGAAAATGAAAATCAAAAATCGCAGGCTGGCAATCCTGCACTCCAGCAATATTTACCATAGGCAACACTTGGAAGCAACGAAAATGTCCATCAACAGAGGAATGCACCAAGAAGAAGTGGTCCATGTACACAATGGAATATTAGCCATGGAAAACATTGAAGCACTGCTCTTTGAGGCACCATAGATGAGCCTGGAGATAATCACAAAACATGAAGTAGGTCGGAAAGCAAAAGACCTATATCTTATATTATCACTTATGGCATTATCTAATAACTGACACAGATGAACATATTTCCAAAGAGAAAGACACTCACAGGCGTAGAACACAAACTATGCTCATCTAAAAGGAAAGGAGGGGGGAAATTGAGAAATGAAGATTAGTGTTACTATACATATTCAAATACATATTATATACATGTATCAAAAAGACCGAACATATAACAAGGGAGGTCGACGGAACACTGTAATATTTTATATGGGAAGAGGATCTGTACATTAATAGACATACATAATGTCCAAATGAACCAGATTGTGTACACCTAGGACAAACAGTATTCTAAACTTTACCCAGATTAAAAAAATTTTAAAAACCAAGAAGAAGTAATGAGACATAAACTTATGGGGATTTCTCCTGGCAAATTCCATTCTAATTTCCAACCTAGGACAATGACTTCCAGAAAGGCTCTGCTGCCCTAGAACCAGGACTGGGGAATGGAGAAATGCTACCTCCTTGTGGACGTTTCCCACAACAGCAGCTTTGAACCCACTGCAGAAGGTCACTAAATTTTCACCAACTTGCAGTTCTGTAAATTGCGCCTGGCCTCCAGAAAATTTCTGGGGTCAAAAATCGACCAAAAAATTCAGAAGAGGGCAACCTTCGAAGAAGACAATTTCAAGAGCTATATTGTACTCACGGTTTTTTTCTTTTAAGAGAAAAGAAAAAGGTGTAGGAATATGATGAATTTTAAAAATTTTCATGACATGCATACCCATATTACAAAACCCTATCAGCACACAGCAGTCAGAATGGCCATTAGGAAAAATGCTGCAAAAAATAAACGGTGAAGGGAGTGTGGAGAAATGCGTACCCTCGGCTGTAAGGGGGGGCATGTAAAGAGCCACTAATGAAAACACAACGTAGGTGCTTTGAAAAGGGAAACATTGAGCTACCAGTCCATCAATCACAACCACTGCTTGGCCTATCACCTGAGAAAATGAGAATCAAAAAGTCACAGGCTGGCAACCCAGTATGCCAGCAATATTTACCATAGTCAGCACTTGGAAGCAATGAAAATGTCCATCAACCAAGGAATGCACCAAGAAGAAGTGGTCCACGTACACAATGGAATATTACTCTAATAATAAATATAAATTAAATTTAAAAACAAAGAAAAGCAAGGAGACATCAACATTTGTGGGTTTATCCGGGCACATTGCACTCTAATTTATAACCGAAGAACACCACTGGCCGGTAGGTCTGTTTCCCTAGTACCAGCAAGGGGAACGTAGAAAGATTGCCGCTCTCTGGCCGTTACCTGCAAAAGCAGGTTTAAATCCTGAGCTAATGGTCACTTCATATGAACAAGTACTGCAGGGCTGTAAATGAAACCTGCCCTCAAAATGTCTTGAGGGAGATAATGGCCAAAATATTTCAAATGGTGACACATACTTTAAGAAAACACTTTGAAGAAATAAGCTCTCATCACAGCTGGAAAAATAAAAAGGACATGTCTTACAGCTCAATTTCAACGCATTATGAGACACATGCAAATTCAACCAGAAAGAGGTATCAGCTCACACCACTCAGAATAACCATCAGCAAAAACTACAAAGAATAAATGCTGAAGGTGCTGGGAAGAAATGCATACCCTCCACTTTAAGTGGGACGTAACCTGGAAAGAGCCACTAAAGAGAACAGAATAGAGGTGCCTTTAAAAGGTAAACATTGAGCTACCATATGATCCAGCAGACCTATTCCTGGACCTATAACCTAAGAAGACAGAATTGGAAGGACACAGGTACGCAAATCTGCATTGCATAGTATAACAATAGCCAAGATATGGAAGTAACCAAAAAGTCCAACGACAGATGGGTGGACAAAGAAGAACTGCTCCATGTACAGATGGAATATGAGCTAGTGAAAAAATGAAACAATGCCATTTGCAGCACCATAGATGAGTCTAGAAGTAATCACGCAACTTGGAGTAAGTGAGAAAGCGAAAGACACATATCCTATCATATCACATATAGGTGTCACCTAAAAAATGATACAAACAAAGGTATTTCCACAGAGAAACACTATCATAGATTCATTTAAAAAACTTATGGTTCACCAAATGGAAAGGTGTGAGGATTGGATACATTACCGTATTGAGGTTAACAGAGAGATACAAACACATGTGAAATATATAATCACCAAAGACCTACGCTATACCAAGAGAAGACTACTCAACATTGTGTCGTAACCTACATGGGAAAAGGATCCGAAGAAAAATAGATATATGTATATGTGTGAAAGAACCACATCTTGCACACCTAGAACAAACAAAACATTGTAATCAAGTTTGCTGTGATACAAAATAAAAATTAAGTTAAAAATACCAACAATAAGTAATGAGACATAAACTTAAAGGGCTTTTTCCTCGCACATTCCATTCTAATTTACAACCTAGAACACCACTTCCAGTAAGGCTCTGTTGCCCTAGTAACCAGATTTGGTAAAGGAGAAATGCTGCCGCCTTGTGGCCGATTCCCGCAACAGCAGCTTTTAACCCACAGCTAATGGTCACTTACCATTCACAAGGACTCAGGGCTGTAAAGGACACCTGCCCTCAAAATTGTGCTGAGGTAGGGAATGGATAAATAAAATTCAAAACAGGCAAAATGTTCACGAAGCTAGTATGAAGAGGTAAGTTTTACTCACTCTCTTTTTAAAGAAAGGAAAATGGATAAAAGCTCAACCTCAGGAAGTATTAGACTCATGCAATCTAATCTACAAAAGGTTTTCAACTCACACCCGTTGAATGACCATTGGCAAAAAGTCGACAAACAATCAATGCTGAAGAGGTTTTAGAGAACTGTGTACCCTCTAGCTGCTGGTGAGATGTAAAAGGGTTAAACGCTAATAATGAGAACAGAAAGGAGCTGCGTTGAAAAGGAAAAATTGAGGTACCATTCGATCCAGCAGGCGCACCAATGGGCCTCTCACCTGAGAAGACCAGAATGAAGAAGACCCGGGCTGCAAAAGCTGCACTGCAGCCTTATTCACAATAGACAAGACAGTGAAGCAACCAAAATGTCCATCAACAGATGAAAGGAAAAAGAAGAAGCGGTCCATGTACACAATGAATACTAGGCATGGAAGACAATGAAACACTGCTCTTTGAGACACCATAGATGATCTTGGAGATAATCACAGAACATGAGGTAAGTCGGAAAGCAAAAGTCCTATATCCTATGATATCACTTATACGCGTTCTCTAATAACTGACACAAATGAACATATTTCCACTGAGAAAGTCAATCACAGACTTATTAAAAAAAACTATGCTTATCTACAAGGAAAGGTGGGGGGAATGGATACATGAAGATTAGCGTTACCATATGTATACAAATACATATTATATACATATATCAAAAAGGCCGACCATATAGCAAGGAAGGTTTACAGAACACTGTGTAATAATTTACACGGGAAGAGGATCTCTACATAAATAGGTATATAGAATATGTAGATGAACCAGAGTATGTACACCTTGGACAAGCAACATTCTAACCATTACCCCAATTGAAAAAATTAAAACAACCAACTAGGAGTAATGAGACATAAACTTATGGGGGGTTCTCCTGGCACATTCCATTCAAATTTACAACCTAGGCAAACGACTTCCAGAACGGCTCTGCTGCCCTAGTACCCAGATTTGGGAATGGAGAAATGCTGCATCCTTGTGGCCGTTTCCCACAACAGCAGCTTTAAACCCACTGCAAAAGGTCACTAAATATTCACCAATTGCAGGTCTGTAAATGACACCTGCCCTCCAAAAGATACTGAGGTCGAAAATCGACCAAAAAACTCTAGAGTGCAACCTTCCAAAAAGAAAATTTGAAGAGGTATATTGTACTCACACCTTTTTTCTTTTTTCTTTTAACAGAAAAGGAAAAGGCGTGGAAAAAGGATGAATTGTAGGAATTGTTACAGACATGTAAACCCAAATTACAAAAACCTATCAGCTCACACCAGTCAGAATGGCCATCAACAAAAATGCGGCAAACGATAAACGCTGACGTGATTGTGGAGAAATGCGTACCCTCGATTCTAAGGGGGACGTGGTAAGAGCCACTAATGAAAGCACAATTGAGGTGCCTTGAAAAGGTAAACGTTGAGCTACCATACCAATCAATCAATCATACCCACTGCTGGGTCTATCACCTGAGAAAATGAAAATCAAAAATCGCAGGCTGGCAATCCTGCACTCCAGCAATATTTACCATAGGCAACACTTGGAAGCAACGAAAATGTCCATCAACAGAGGAATGCACCAAGAAGAAGTGGTCCATGTACACAATGGAATATTAGCCATGGAAAACATTGAAGCACTGCTCTTTGAGGCACCATAGATGAGCCTGGAGATAATCACAAAACATGAAGTAGGTCGGAAAGCAAAAGACCTATATCTTATATTATCACTTATGGCATTATCTAATAACTGACACAGATGAACATATTTCTAAAGAGAAAGACACTCACAGGCGTAGAACACAAACTATGCTCATCTAAAAGGAAAGGAGGGGGGAAATTGAGAAATGAAGATTAGTGTTACTATACATATTCAAATACATATTATATACATGTATCAAAAAGACCGAACATATAACAAGGGAGGTCGACGGAACAGTGTAATATTTTACATGGGAAGAGGATCTGTACATTAATAGACATACATAATGTACAAATGAACCAGATTGTGTACACCTAGGACAAACAGTATTCTAAACTTTACCCAGATTAAAAAAATTTTAAAAACCAAGAAGAAGTAATGAGACATAAACTTATGGGGATTTCTCCTGGCAAATTCCATTCTAATTTACAACCTAGGACAATGACTTCCAGAAAGGCTCTGCTGCCCTAGAACCAGGACTGGGGAATGGAGAAATGCTACCTCCTTGTGGACGTTTCCCACAACAGCAGCTTTGAACTCACTGCAGAAGGTCACTAAATTTTCACCAACTTGCAGTTCTGTAAATTGCGCCTGCCCTCCAGAAAATTTCTGGGGTCAAAAATCGACCAAAAAATTCAGAAGAGGGCAACCTTCGAAGAAGACAATTTCAAGAGCTATATTGTACTCACGGTTTTTTCTTTTAAGAGAAAAGAAAAAGGCATAGGAATATGATGAATTTTAAAAATTTTCATGACATGCATACCCATATTACAAAACCCTATCAGCTCACAGCAGTCAGAATGGCCATTAGGAAAAATGCTGCAAAAAATAAACGGTGAAGGGAGTGTGGAGAAATGCGTACCCTCGGTTGTAAGGGGGGGCATGTAAAGAGCCACTAATGAAAACACAATGTAGGTGCTTTGAAAAGGGAAACATTGAGCTACCAGTCAATCAATCACAACCACTGCTTGGCCTATCACCTGAGAAAATGAGAATCAAAAAGTCACAGGCTGGGAAACCTGTATGCCAGCAATATTTACCATAGGCAGCGCTTGGAAGAAATGAAAATGTCCATCAACCGAGGAATGCACCAAGAAGAAGTGGTCCACGTACACAATGGAATATTACTCTAATAATAAATATAAATTAAATTTAAAAACAAACAAAAGCAAGGAGACATCAACATTTGTGGGTTTATCCGGGCACATTGCACTCTAATTTATAACCGAAAAACACCACTGGCCGGTAGGTCTGTTTCCCTAGTACCAGCAAGGGGAACGTAGAAAGGCTGTCGCTCTCTGGCTGTTACCTGCAAAAGCAGGTTTAAAGCCTGAGCTAATGGTCACTTCATATGAACAAGTACTGCAGGGCTGTAAATGAAACCTGCCCTCAAAATGTCTTGAGGGAGATCATGGCCAAAATATTTCAAATGGTGACACATACTTTAAGAAAACACTTTGAAGAAATAAGCTCTCATCACAGCTGGAAAAATAAAAAGGACATGTCTTACAGCTCAATTTCAACGCATTATGAGACACATGCAAATTCAACCACAAAGAGGTATCAGCTCACACCACTCAGAATAACCATCAGCAAAAACTACAAAGAATAAATGCTGAAGGTGCTGGGAAGAAATGCATACCCTCCGCTTTAAGTGGGACGTGACCTGGAAAGAGCCACTAAAGAGAACAGAATAGAGGTGCCTTTAAAAGGTAAACATTGAGCTACCATATGATCCAGCAGACCTATTCCTGGACCTATAACCTAAGAAGACAGAATTGGAAGGACACAGGTACGCAAATCTGCATTGCATAGTATAACAATCGACAAGATATGGAAGTAACCAAAAAGTCCAACGACAGATGGGTGGACAATGAAGTACTGCTACATGTACAGATGGAATATGAGCTAGTGAAAAAATGAAACAATGCCATTTGCAGCACCATAGATGAGTCTAGAAGTAATCACGCAACTTGGTGTAAGTGAGAAAGTGAAAGACACATATCCTATCATATCACTTATAGGTGTTACCTAAAAAATGATACAAAGGTATTTCCACAGAGAAACACTATCATAGATTCATTAAAAAAACTTATGGTTCACCAAATGGAAAGGTGTGAGGATTGGATACATTACCGTATTGAGGTTAACAGAGTGATACAAACATATGTGAAATATATAATCACCAAAGACCTACGCAATACCAAGAGAAGACTACTCAACATTGTGTCGTAACCTACATGGGAAAAGGATCCGAAGAAGAATAGATATATGTATATGTGTGAAAGAACCACATCTTGCACACCTAGAACAAACAAAACATTGTAATCAAGTTTGCTGTGATAAAAAATAAAAATTAAGTTAAAAATACCAACAAGAAGTAATGAGACATAAACTTAAAGGGCTTTTGCCTCGCACATTCCATTCTAATTTGCAACCTAGAACACCACTTCCAGTAAGGCTCTGTTGCCCTAGTAACCAGATTTGGTAAAGGAGACATGCTGCCGCCTTGTGGCCGATTCCCGCAAGAGCAGCTTTTAACCCACAGCTAATGGTCACTTACCATTCATTCACAAGGACGCAGGGCTGTAAAGGACACCTGCCCTCAAAATTGTGCTGAGGTAGGGAATGGATAAAAAAAATTCAAAACAGGCAAAATGTTCACGAAGCTAGTATGAAGAGGTAAGTTTTACTCACTCTCTTTTTAAAGAAAGGGAAATGGATAAAAGCTCAACCTCAGGAAGTATTAGACTCATGCAATCTAATCTACAAAAAGTTTTCAACTCACACCCGTCGACTGACCGTTGGCAAAAAGTCTACAAACAATCAATGCTGAAGAGGTTTTAGAGAACTGTGTACCCTCTAGCTGCTGGTGAGATGTAAAAGGGTTAAACGCTAATAATGAGAACAGAAAGGAGCTGCGTTGAAAAGGAAAAATTGAGGTACCATTCAATCCAGCAGGCGCACCAATGGGCCTCTCACCTGAGAAGACCAGAATGAAGAAGACCCGGGCTGCAAAAGCTGCACTGCAGCCTTATTCACAATAGACAAGACAGTGAAGCAACCAAAATGTCCATCAACAGATGAAAGGAAAAGGAAGAAGCGGCCCATGTACACAATGAATACTAGCCATGGAAAACAATGAAACACTGCTCTTTGAGGCACCATAGATGATCTTGGAGATAATCACAGAACATGAGGTAAGTCGGAAAGCAAAAGTCCTATATCCCATGATATCACTTATAGGCGTTCTCTAATAACTGACACAAATGAACATATTTCCACAGAGAAAGTCCATCACAGACTTATTAAAAAAAAAAACTATGCTTATCTAAAAGGAAAGGTGGGGGAATGGATAAATGAAGATTAGCGTTACCATATGTATACAAATACATATTATATACATATATCAAAAAGACCGACCATATAGCAAGGAAGGTTTACGGAACACTCTGTAATAATTTACACGGGAAGAGGATCTCTACATAAATAGGTATATAGAATATGTAGATGAACCAGAGTGTGTACACCTTGGACAAGCAACATTCTAACCATTACCCCAATTGAAAAAATTAAAACAACGAACTAGGAGTAATGAGACATAAACTTATGGGGGGTTTTCCTGGCACATTCCATTCAAATTGACCACCTAGGCAAACGACTTCCAGAACGGGCTCTGCTGCCCTAGTACCCCGATTTGGGAATGGAGAAATGCTGCATCCTTGTGGCCGTTTCCCACAACAGCAGCTTTAAACCCACTGCAAAAGGTCACTAAATGTTCACCAATTGCAGTTCTGTAAATGACACCTGCCCTCCAAAAAATACTGAGGTCGAAAATCGACCAAAAAATTCTAGAGTGCAACCTTCCAAAAAGAAAATTTGAAGAGGTATATTATACTCACACTCTTTTTTCTTTTAACAGAAAAGCAAAAGGCGTGGAAAAATGATGAATTGTAGGAATTTTTACAGACATGTAAACCCAAATTACAAAAACCTATCAGCTCACCCCAGTCAGAATGGCCATCAACAAAAATGCTGCAAACAAGAAATGCTGACGTGATTGTGGAGAAATGCGTACCCTCGATTCTAAGGGGGACGTGGTAAGAGCCACTAATGACAGCACAATTGAGGTGCCTTGAAAAGGTAAACGTTGAGCTACCATACCAGTCAATCAATCATACCCACTGCTGGGTCTATCACCTGAGAGAATGAAAATCAAAAATCGCAGGCTGGCAATCCTGCACTCCAGCAATATTTACCATAGGCAACGCTTGGAAGCAACGAAAATGTCCATCAACAGAGGAATGCACCAAGAAGAAGTGGTCCATGTACACAATGGAATATTAGCCATGGAAAACATTGAAGCACTGCTCTTTGAGGCACCATAGATGAGCCTGGAGATAATCACAAAACATGAAGTAGGTCGGAAAGCAAAAGACCTATATCCCATATTATCACGTACGGCATTATCTAATAACTGACACAGATGAACATATTTCCAAAGAGAAAGACACTCACAGGCGTAGAAAACAAACTATGCTCATCTAAAAGGAAAGGAGGGGGGAAATTGAGAAATGAAGATTAGTGTGACTATACATATACAAATACATATTATATACATGTATCAAAAAGACCGAACATATAGCAAGGGAGGTCGACGGAACACTGTAATATTTTACATGGGAAGAGGATCTGTACATTAATAGACATACATAATGTACAAATGAACCAGATTGTGTACACCTAGGACAAACAATTTTCTAAACTTTACCCAGATTAAAAAAATTTTAAAAACCAAGAAGAAGTAATGAGACATAAACTTATGGGGATTTCTCCTGGCAAATTCCATTCTAATTTACAACCTAGGACAATGACTTCCAGAAAGGCTCTGCTGCCCTAGTACCCAGATTGGGGAATGGAGAAATGCTACCTCCTTGTGGACGTTTCCCACAACAGCAGCTTTGAACCCACTGCAAAAGGTCACTAAATTTTCACCAACTTGCAGTTCTGTAAATGGCGCCTGCCCTCCAGAAAATTTCTGGGGTCAAAAATCGACCAAAAAATTCAGAAGAGGGCAACCTTCGAAGAAGACAATTTCAAGAGCTATATTGTACTCACGGTTTTTTCTTTTAAGAGAAAAGAAAAAGGCGTAGGAATATGATGAATTTTAAAAATTTTAATGACATGCATACCCATATTACAAAAACCTATCAGCTCGCAGCAGTCACAATGGCCATTAGGAAAAGTGCTGCAAAAAATAAACGGTGAAGGGAGTGTGGAGAAATGCGTACCCTCGGTGGTAAGGGGGGGCATGTAAAGAGCCACTAATGAAAACACAATGTAGGTGCTTTGAAAAGGGAAACATTGAGCTACCAGTCAATCAATCACAACCACTGCTTGGCCTATCACCTGAGAAAATGAGAATCAAAAAGTCACAGGCTGGCAAACCTGTACGCCAGCAATATTTACCATAGCCAACACTTGGAAGCAATGAAAATGTCCATCAACCGAGGAATGCACCAAGAAGAAGTGGTCCACGTACACAATGGAATATTACTCTAATTAATAATAAATATAAATTAAATTTAAAAACAAAGAAAAGCAAGGAGACATCAACATTTGTGGGTTTATCCGGGCACATTGCACTCTAATTTATAACCGAAGAACACCACGGACCGGTAGGTCTGTTTCCCTAGTAGCAGCAAGGGGAACGTAGAAAGGCTGCCGCTCTCTGGCCGTTACCTGCAAAAGCAGGTTTAAAGCCTGAGCTAATGGTCACTTCATATGAACAAGTACTGCAGGGCTGTAAATGAAACCTGCCCTCAAAATGTCTTGAGGGAGATCATGGCCAAAATATTTCAAACGGTGACACATACTTTAAGAAAACACTTTGAAGAAATAAGCTCCAATCACAGCTGGAAAAATAAAAAGGACAAGTCTTAAAGCTCAATTTCAACGCATTATGAGACACATGCAAATTCAACCACAAAGAGGTATCAGCTCACACCACTCAGAATAACCATCAGCAAAAACTACAAAGAATAAATGCTGAAGGTGCTGGGAAGAAATACATACCCTCCACTTTAAGTGGGACGTAACCTGGAAAGAGCCACTAAAGAGATCAGAATAGAGGTGCCTTTAAAAGGTAAACATTGAGCTACCATATGATCCAGCAGACCTATTCCTGGACCTATAACCTAAGAAGACAGAATTGGAAGGACACAGGCACGCAAATCTGCATTGCACAGTATTACAATGGCCAAGATATGGAAGTAACCAAAAAGTCCA
>NW_028122443.1:0-83997 GCF_965194805.1 Balaenoptera borealis | reverse complement strand
CATAGGCAACACTTGGAAGCAACGAAAATGTCCATCAACAGAGGAGTGCACCAAGAAGAAGTGGTCCATGCACACAATGGAATATTAGCCATGGAAAACATTGAAGCACTGCTCTTTGAGGCACCATAGATGAGCCTGGAGATAATCACAAAACATGAAGTAGGTCGGAAAGCAAAAGACCTATATCTTATATTATCACTTATGGCATTATCTAATAACTGACACAGATGAACATATTTCTAAAGAGAAAGACACTCACAGGCGTAGAACACAAACTATGCTCATCTAAAAGGAAAGGAGGGGGGAAATTGAGAAATGAAGATTAGTGTTACTATACATATTCAAATACATATTATATACATGTATCAAAAAGACCGAACATATAACAAGGGAGGTCGACGGAACAGTGTAATATTTTACATGGGAAGAGGATCTGTACATTAATAGACATACATAATGTCCAAATGAACCAGATTGTGTACACCTAGGACAAACAGTATTCTAAACTTTACCCAGATTAAAAAAAATTTTAAAAACCAAGAAGAAGTAATGAGACATAAACTTATGGGGATTTCTCCTGGCAAATTCCATTCTAATTTACAACCTAGGACAATGACTTCCAGAAAGGCTCTGCTGCCCTAGAACCAGGACTGGGGAATGGAGAAATGCTACCTCCTTGTGGACGTTTCCCACAACAGCAGCTTTGAACCCACTGCAAAAGGTCACTAAATTTTCACCAACTTGCAGTTCTGTAAATTGCGCCTGGCCTCCAGAAAATTTCTGGGGTCAAAAATCGACCAAAAAATTCAGAAGAGGGCAACCTTCGAAGAAGACAATTTCAAGAGCTATATTGTACTCACGGTTTTTTTCTTTTAAGAGAAAAGAAAAAGGCGTAGGAATATGATGAATTTTAAAAATTTTCATGACATGCATACCCATATTACAAAACCCTATCAGCACACAGCAGTCAGAATGGCCATTAGGAAAAATGCTGCAAAAAATAAACGGTGAAGGGAGTGTGGAGAAATGCGTACCCTCGGCTGTAAGGGGGGGCATGTAAAGAGCCACTAACGAAAACACAACGTAGGTGCTTTGAAAAGGGAAACATTGAGCTACCAGTCCATCAATCACAACCACTGCTTGGCCTATCACCTGAGAAAATGAGAATCAAAAAGTCACAGGCTGGCAAACCAGTATGCCAGCAATATTTACCATAGCCAGCACTTGGAAGCAATGAAAATGTCCATCAACCGAGGAATGCACCAAGAAGAAGTGGTCCACGTACACAATGGAATATTACTCTAATAATAAATATAAATTAAATTTAAAAACAAAGAAAAGCAAGGAGACATCAACATTTGTGGGTTTATCCGGGCACATTGCACTCTAATTTATAACCGAAGAACACCACTGGCCGGTAGGTCTGTTTCCCTAGTACCAGCAAGGGGAACGTAGAAAGGCTGTCGCTCTCTGGCCGTTACCTGCAAAAGCAGGTTTAAAGCCTGAGCTAATGGTCACTTCATATGAACAAGTACTGCAGGGCTGTAAATGAAACCTGCCCTCAAAATGTCTTGAGGGAGATCATGGCCAAAATATTTCAAATGGTGACACATACTTTAAGAAAACACTTTGAAGAAATAAGCTCTCATCACAGCTGGAAAAATAAAAAGGACATGTCTTACAGCTCAATTTCAACGCATTATGAGACACATGCAAATTCAACCACAAAGAGGTATCAGCTCACACCACTCAGAATAACCATCAGCAAAAACTACAAAGAATAAATGCTGAAGGTGCTGGGAAGAAATGCATACCCTCCGCTTTAAGTGGGACGTAACCTGGAAAGAGCCACTAAAGAGAACGGAATAGAGGTGCCTTTAAAAGGTAAACATTGAGCTACCATATGATCCAGCAGACCTATTCCTGGACCTATAACCTAAGAAGACAGAATTGGAAGGACACAGGTACGCAAATCTGCATTGCATAGTATAACAATAGCCAAGATATGGAAGTAACCAAAAAGTCCACCGACAGATGGGTGGACAAAGAAGAACTGCTCCATGTACAGATGGAATATGAGCTAGTGAAAAAATGAAACAATGCCATTTGCAGCACCATAGATGAGTCTAGAAGTAATCACGCAGCTTGGAGTAAGTGAGAAAGCGAAAGACACATATCCTATCCTATCACATATAGGTGTTACCGAAAAAATGATACAAACAAAGGTATTTCCACAGAGAAACACTATCATAGATTCATTTAAAAAACTTATGGTTCACCAAATGGAAAGGTGTGAGGATTGGATACATTACCGTATTGAGGTTAACAGAGAGATACAAACACATGTGAAATATATAATCACCAAAGACCTACGCTATACCAAGAGAAGACTACTCAACACTGTGTCATAACCTACATGGGAAAAGGATCCGAAGAAGAATAGATATATGTATATGTGTGAAAGAACCACATCTTGCACACCTAGAACAAACAAAACATTGTAATCAAGTTTGCTGTGATAAAAAATAAAAATTAAGTTAAAAATACCAACAAGAAGTAATGAGACATAAACTTAAAGGGCTTTTGCCTCGCACATTCCATTCTAATTTGCAACCTAGAACACCACTTCCAGTAAGGCTCTGTTGCCCTAGTAACCAGATTTGGTAAAGGAGAAATGCTGCCGCCTTGTGGCCGATTCCCGCAACAGCAGCTTTTAACCCACAGCTAATGGTCACTTACCATTCACAAGGACTCAGGGCTGTAAAGGACACCTGCCCTCAAATTGTGCTGAAGTAGGGAATGGATAAAAAAAATTCAAAACAGGCAAAATGTTCACGAAGCTCGTATGAAGAGGTAAGTTTTACTCACTCTCTTTTTAAAGAAAGGAAAATGGATAAAAGCTCAACCTCAGGAAGTATTAGACTCATGCAATCTAATCTACAAAAAGTTTTCAACTCACACCCGTCGACTGACCGTTGGCAAAAAGTCTACAAACAATCAATGCTGAAGAGGTTTTAGAGAACTGTGTACCCTCTAGCTGCTGGTGAGATGTAAAAGGGTTAAACGCTAATAATGAGAACAGAAAGGAGCTGCGTTGAAAAGGAAAAATTGAGGTACCATTCAATCCAGCAGGCGCACCAATGGGCCTCTCACCTGAGAAGACCAGAATGAAGAAGACCCGGGCTGCAAAAGCTGCACTGCAGCCTTATTCACAATAGACAAGACAGTGAAGCAACCAAAATGTCCATCAACAGATGAAAGGAAAAAGAAGAAGCGGCCCATGTACACAATGAATACTAGCCATGGAAAACAATGAAACACTGCTCTTTGAGACACCATAGATGATCTTGGAGATAATCACAGAACATGAGGTAAGTCGGAAAGCAAAAGTCCTATATCCTATGATATCACTTATACGCGTTCTCTAATAACTGACACAAATGAACATATTTCCACAGAGAAAGTCAATCACAGACTTATTAAAAAAAACTATGCTTATCTACAAGGAAAGGTGGGGGGAATGGATACATGAAGATTAGCGTTACCATATGTATACAAATACATATTATATACATATATCAAAAAGACCGACCATATAGCAAGGAAGGTTTACGGAACACTGTGTAATAATTTACACGGGAAGAGGATCTCTACATAAATAGGTATATAGAATATGTAGATGAACCAGAGTATGTACACCTTGGACAAGCAACATTCTAACCATTACCCCAATTGAAAAAATTAAAACAACCAACTAGGAGTAATGAGACATAAACTTATGGGGGGTTCTCCTGGCACATTCCATTCAAATTTACAACCTAGGCAAACGACTTCCAGAACGGCTCTGCTGCCCTAGTACCCAGATTTGGGAATGGAGAAATGCTGCATCCTTGTGGCCGTTTCCCACAACAGCAGCTTTAAACCCACTGCAAAAGGTCACTAAATATTCACCAATTGCAGGTCTGTAAATGACACCTGCCCTCCAAAAGATACTGAGGTCGAAAATCGACCAAAAAACTCTAGAGTGCAACCTTCCAAAAAGAAAATTTGAAGAGGTATATTGTACTCACACCTTTTTTCTTTTTTCTTTTAACAGAAAAGGAAAAGGCGTGGAAAAAGGATGAATTGTAGGAATTTTTACAGACATGTAAACCCAAATTACAAAAACCTATCAGCTCACACCAGTCAGAATGGCCATCAACAAAAATGCGGCAAACGATAAACGCTGACGTGATTGTGGAGAAATGCGTACCCTCGATTCTAAGGGGGACGTGGTAAGAGCCACTAATGAAAGCACAATTGAGGTGCCTTGGAAAGGTAAACGTTGAGCTACCATACCAATCAATCAATCATACCCACTGCTGGGTCTATCACCTGAGAAAATGAAAATCAAAAATCGCAGGCTGGCAATCCTGCACTCCAGCAATATTTACCATAGGCAACACTTGGAAGCAACGAAAATGTCCATCAACAGAGGAGTGCACCAAGAAGAAGTGGTCCATGCACACAATGGAATATTAGCCATGGAAAACATTGAAGCACTGCTCTTTGAGGCACCATAGATGAGCCTGGAGATAATCACAAAACATGAAGTAGGTCGGAAAGCAAAAGACCTATATCTTATATTATCACTTATGGCATTATCTAATAACTGACACAGATGAACATATTTCTAAAGAGAAAGACACTCACAGGCGTAGAACACAAACTATGCTCATCTAAAAGGAAAGGAGGGGGGAAATTGAGAAATGAAGATTAGTGTTACTATACATATTCAAATACATATTATATACATGTATCAAAAAGACCGAACATATAACAAGGGAGGTCGACGGAACAGTGTAATATTTTACATGGGAAGAGGATCTGTACATTAATAGACATACATAATGTCCAAATGAACCAGATTGTGTACACCTAGGACAAACAGTATTCTAAACTTTACCCAGATTAAAAAAAATTTTAAAAACCAAGAAGAAGTAATGAGACATAAACTTATGGGGATTTCTCCTGGCAAATTCCATTCTAATTTACAACCTAGGACAATGACTTCCAGAAAGGCTCTGCTGCCCTAGAACCAGGACTGGGGAATGGAGAAATGCTACCTCCTTGTGGACGTTTCCCACAACAGCAGCTTTGAACCCACTGCAAAAGGTCACTAAATTTTCACCAACTTGCAGTTCTGTAAATTGCGCCTGGCCTCCAGAAAATTTCTGGGGTCAAAAATCGACCAAAAAATTCAGAAGAGGGCAACCTTCGAAGAAGACAATTTCAAGAGCTATATTGTACTCACGGTTTTTTTCTTTTAAGAGAAAAGAAAAAGGCGTAGGAATATGATGAATTTTAAAAATTTTCATGACATGCATACCCATATTACAAAACCCTATCAGCACACAGCAGTCAGAATGGCCATTAGGAAAAATGCTGCAAAAAATAAACGGTGAAGGGAGTGTGGAGAAATGCGTACCCTCGGCTGTAAGGGGGGGCATGTAAAGAGCCACTAACGAAAACACAACGTAGGTGCTTTGAAAAGGGAAACATTGAGCTACCAGTCCATCAATCACAACCACTGCTTGGCCTATCACCTGAGAAAATGAGAATCAAAAAGTCACAGGCTGGCAAACCAGTATGCCAGCAATATTTACCATAGCCAGCACTTGGAAGCAATGAAAATGTCCATCAACCGAGGAATGCACCAAGAAGAAGTGGTCCACGTACACAATGGAATATTACTCTAATAATAAATATAAATTAAATTTAAAAACAAAGAAAAGCAAGGAGACATCAACATTTGTGGGTTTATCCGGGCACATTGCACTCTAATTTATAACCGAAGAACACCACTGGCCGGTAGGTCTGTTTCCCTAGTACCAGCAAGGGGAACGTAGAAAGGCTGTCGCTCTCTGGCCGTTACCTGCAAAAGCAGGTTTAAAGCCTGAGCTAATGGTCACTTCATATGAACAAGTACTGCAGGGCTGTAAATGAAACCTGCCCTCAAAATGTCTTGAGGGAGATCATGGCCAAAATATTTCAAATGGTGACACATACTTTAAGAAAACACTTTGAAGAAATAAGCTCTCATCACAGCTGGAAAAATAAAAAGGACATGTCTTACAGCTCAATTTCAACGCATTATGAGACACATGCAAATTCAACCACAAAGAGGTATCAGCTCACACCACTCAGAATAACCATCAGCAAAAACTACAAAGAATAAATGCTGAAGGTGCTGGGAAGAAATGCATACCCTCCGCTTTAAGTGGGACGTAACCTGGAAAGAGCCACTAAAGAGAACGGAATAGAGGTGCCTTTAAAAGGTAAACATTGAGCTACCATATGATCCAGCAGACCTATTCCTGGACCTATAACCTAAGAAGACAGAATTGGAAGGACACAGGTACGCAAATCTGCATTGCATAGTATAACAATAGCCAAGATATGGAAGTAACCAAAAAGTCCACCGACAGATGGGTGGACAAAGAAGAACTGCTCCATGTACAGATGGAATATGAGCTAGTGAAAAAATGAAACAATGCCATTTGCAGCACCATAGATGAGTCTAGAAGTAATCACGCAGCTTGGAGTAAGTGAGAAAGCGAAAGACACATATCCTATCCTATCACATATAGGTGTTACCGAAAAAATGATACAAACAAAGGTATTTCCACAGAGAAACACTATCATAGATTCATTTAAAAAACTTATGGTTCACCAAATGGAAAGGTGTGAGGATTGGATACATTACCGTATTGAGGTTAACAGAGAGATACAAACACATGTGAAATATATAATCACCAAAGACCTACGCTATACCAAGAGAAGACTACTCAACATTGTGTCGTAACAGACATGGGAAAAGGATCCGAAGAAAAATAGATATATGTATATGTGTGAAAGAACCACATCTTGCACACCTAGAACAAACAAAACATTGTAATCAAGTTTGCTGTGATAAAAAATAAAAATTAAGTTAAAAATACCAACAAGAAGTAATGAGACATAAACTTAAAGGGCTTTTTCCTCGCACATTCCATTCTAATTTACAACCTAGAACACCACTTCCACTAAGGCTCTGTTGCCCTAGTAACCAGATTTGGTAAAGGAGAAATGCTGCCGCCTTGTGGCCGATTCCCGCAACAGCAGCTTTTAACCCACAGCTAATGGTCACTTACCATTCACAAGGACTCAGGGCTGTAAAGGACACCTGCCCTCAAATTGTGCTGAAGTAGGGAATGGATAAAAAAAATTCAAAACAGGCAAAATGTTCACGAAGCTCGTATGAAGAGGTAAGTTTTACTCACTCTCTTTTTAAAGAAAGGAAAATGGATAAAAGCTCAACCTCAGGAAGTATTAGACTCATGCAATCTAATCTACAAAAAGTTTTCAACTCACACCCGTCGACTGACCGTTGGCAAAAAGTCTACAAACAATCAATGCTGAAGAGGTTTTAGAGAACTGTGTACCCTCTAGCTGCTGGTGAGATGTAAAAGGGTTAAACGCTAATAATGAGAACAGAAAGGAGCTGCGTTGAAAAGGAAAAATTGAGGTACCATTCAATCCAGCAGGCGCACCAATGGGCCTCTCACCTGAGAAGACCAGAATGAAGAAGACCCGGGCTGCAAAAGCTGCACTGCAGCCTTATTCACAATAGACAAGACAGTGAAGCAACCAAAATGTCCATCAACAGATGAAAGGAAAAAGAAGAAGCGGCCCATGTACACAATGAATACTAGCCATGGAAAACAATGAAACACTGCTCTTTGAGACACCATAGATGATCTTGGAGATAATCACAGAACATGAGGTAAGTCGGAAAGCAAAAGTCCTATATCCTATGATATCACTTATACGCGTTCTCTAATAACTGACACAAATGAACATATTTCCACTGAGAAAGTCAATCACAGACTTATTAAAAAAAACTATGCTTATCTACAAGGAAAGGTGGGGGGGAATGGATAAATGAAGATTAGCGTTACCATATGTATACAAATACATATTATATACATATATCAAAAAGACCGACCATATAGCAAGGAAGGTTTACGGAACACTGTGTAATAATTTACACGGGAAGAGGATCTCTACATAAATAGGTATATAGAATATGTAGATGAACCAGAGTATGTACACCTTGGACAAGCAACATTCTAACCATTACCCCAATTGAAAAAATTAAAACAACCAACTAGGAGTAATGAGACATAAACTTATGGGGGGTTCTCCTGGCACATTCCATTCAAATTTACAACCTAGGCAAACGACTTCCAGAACGGCTCTGCTGCCCTAGTACCCAGATTTGGGAATGGAGAAATGCTGCATCCTTGTGGCCGTTTCCCACAACAGCAGCTTTAAACCCACTGCAAAAGGTCACTAAATATTCACCAATTGCAGGTCTGTAAATGACACCTGCCCTCCAAAAGATACTGAGGTCGAAAATCGACCAAAAAACTCTAGAGTGCAACCTTCCAAAAAGAAAATTTGAAGAGGTATATTGTACTCACACCTTTTTTCTTTTTTCTTTTAACAGAAAAGGAAAAGGCGTGGAAAAAGGATGAATTGTAGGAATTTTTACAGACATGTAAACCCAAATTACAAAAACCTATCAGCTCACACCAGTCAGAATGGCCATCAACAAAAATGCGGCAAACGATAAACGCTGACGTGATTGTGGAGAAATGCGTACCCTCGATTCTAAGGGGGACGTGGTAAGAGCCACTAATGAAAGCACAATTGAGGTGCCTTGGAAAGGTAAACGTTGAGCTACCATACCAATCAATCAATCATACCCACTGCTGGGTCTATCACCTGAGAAAATGAAAATCAAAAATCGCAGGCTGGCAATCCTGCACTCCAGCAATATTTACCATAGGCAACACTTGGAAGCAACGAAAATGTCCATCAACAGAGGAGTGCACCAAGAAGAAGTGGTCCATGCACACAATGGAATATTAGCCATGGAAAACATTGAAGCACTGCTCTTTGAGGCACCATAGATGAGCCTGGAGATAATCACAAAACATGAAGTAGGTCGGAAAGCAAAAGACCTATATCTTATATTATCACTTATGGCATTATCTAATAACTGACACAGATGAACATATTTCTAAAGAGAAAGACACTCACAGGCGTAGAACACAAACTATGCTCATCTAAAAGGAAAGGAGGGGGGAAATTGAGAAATGAAGATTAGTGTTACTATACATATTCAAATACATATTATATACATGTATCAAAAAGACCGAACATATAACAAGGGAGGTCGACGGAACAGTGTAATATTTTACATGGGAAGAGGATCTGTACATTAATAGACATACATAATGTCCAAATGAACCAGATTGTGTACACCTAGGACAAACAGTATTCTAAACTTTACCCAGATTAAAAAAAATTTTAAAAACCAAGAAGAAGTAATGAGACATAAACTTATGGGGATTTCTCCTGGCAAATTCCATTCTAATTTACAACCTAGGACAATGACTTCCAGAAAGGCTCTGCTGCCCTAGAACCAGGACTGGGGAATGGAGAAATGCTACCTCCTTGTGGACGTTTCCCACAACAGCAGCTTTGAACCCACTGCAAAAGGTCACTAAATTTTCACCAACTTGCAGTTCTGTAAATTGCGCCTGGCCTCCAGAAAATTTCTGGGGTCAAAAATCGACCAAAAAATTCAGAAGAGGGCAACCTTCGAAGAAGACAATTTCAAGAGCTATATTGTACTCACGGTTTTTTTCTTTTAAGAGAAAAGAAAAAGGCGTAGGAATATGATGAATTTTAAAAATTTTCATGACATGCATACCCATATTACAAAACCCTATCAGCACACAGCAGTCAGAATGGCCATTAGGAAAAATGCTGCAAAAAATAAACGGTGAAGGGAGTGTGGAGAAATGCGTACCCTCGGCTGTAAGGGGGGGCATGTAAAGAGCCACTAACGAAAACACAACGTAGGTGCTTTGAAAAGGGAAACATTGAGCTACCAGTCCATCAATCACAACCACTGCTTGGCCTATCACCTGAGAAAATGAGAATCAAAAAGTCACAGGCTGGCAAACCAGTATGCCAGCAATATTTACCATAGCCAGCACTTGGAAGCAATGAAAATGTCCATCAACCGAGGAATGCACCAAGAAGAAGTGGTCCACGTACACAATGGAATATTACTCTAATAATAAATATAAATTAAATTTAAAAACAAAGAAAAGCAAGGAGACATCAACATTTGTGGGTTTATCCGGGCACATTGCACTCTAATTTATAACCGAAGAACACCACTGGCCGGTAGGTCTGTTTCCCTAGTACCAGCAAGGGGAACGTAGAAAGGCTGTCGCTCTCTGGCCGTTACCTGCAAAAGCAGGTTTAAAGCCTGAGCTAATGGTCACTTCATATGAACAAGTACTGCAGGGCTGTAAATGAAACCTGCCCTCAAAATGTCTTGAGGGAGATCATGGCCAAAATATTTCAAATGGTGACACATACTTTAAGAAAACACTTTGAAGAAATAAGCTCTCATCACAGCTGGAAAAATAAAAAGGACATGTCTTACAGCTCAATTTCAACGCATTATGAGACACATGCAAATTCAACCACAAAGAGGTATCAGCTCACACCACTCAGAATAACCATCAGCAAAAACTACAAAGAATAAATGCTGAAGGTGCTGGGAAGAAATGCATACCCTCCGCTTTAAGTGGGACGTAACCTGGAAAGAGCCACTAAAGAGAACGGAATAGAGGTGCCTTTAAAAGGTAAACATTGAGCTACCATATGATCCAGCAGACCTATTCCTGGACCTATAACCTAAGAAGACAGAATTGGAAGGACACAGGTACGCAAATCTGCATTGCATAGTATAACAATAGCCAAGATATGGAAGTAACCAAAAAGTCCAACGACAGATGGGTGGACAAAGAAGAACTGCTCCATGTACAGATGGAATATGAGCTAGTGAAAAAATGAAACAATGCCATTTGCAGCACCATAGATGAGTCTAGAAGTAATCACGCAGCTTGGAGTAAGTGAGAAAGCGAAAGACACATATCCTATCCTATCACATATAGGTGTTACCGAAAAAATGATACAAACAAAGGTATTTCCACAGAGAAACACTATCATAGATTCATTTAAAAAACTTATGGTTCACCAAATGGAAAGGTGTGAGGATTGGATACATTACCGTATTGAGGTTAACAGAGAGATACAAACACATGTGAAATATATAATCACCAAAGACCTACGCTATACCAAGAGAAGACTACTCAACATTGTGTCGTAACAGACATGGGAAAAGGATCCGAAGAAAAATAGATATATGTATATGTGTGAAAGAACCACATCTTGCACACCTAGAACAAACAAAACATTGTAATCAAGTTTGCTGTGATAAAAAATAAAAATTAAGTTAAAAATACCAACAAGAAGTAATGAGACATAAACTTAAAGGGCTTTTTCCTCGCACATTCCATTCTAATTTACAACCTAGAACACCACTTCCACTAAGGCTCTGTTGCCCTAGTAACCAGATTTGGTAAAGGAGAAATGCTGCCGCCTTGTGGCCGATTCCCGCAACAGCAGCTTTTAACCCACAGCTAATGGTCACTTACCATTCACAAGGACTCAGGGCTGTAAAGGACACCTGCCCTCAAATTGTGCTGAAGTAGGGAATGGATAAAAAAAATTCAAAACAGGCAAAATGTTCACGAAGCTCGTATGAAGAGGTAAGTTTTACTCACTCTCTTTTTAAAGAAAGGAAAATGGATAAAAGCTCAACCTCAGGAAGTATTAGACTCATGCAATCTAATCTACAAAAAGTTTTCAACTCACACCCGTCGACTGACCGTTGGCAAAAAGTCTACAAACAATCAATGCTGAAGAGGTTTTAGAGAACTGTGTACCCTCTAGCTGCTGGTGAGATGTAAAAGGGTTAAACGCTAATAATGAGAACAGAAAGGAGCTGCGTTGAAAAGGAAAAATTGAGGTACCATTCAATCCAGCAGGCGCACCAATGGGCCTCTCACCTGAGAAGACCAGAATGAAGAAGACCCGGGCTGCAAAAGCTGCACTGCAGCCTTATTCACAATAGACAAGACAGTGAAGCAACCAAAATGTCCATCAACAGATGAAAGGAAAAAGAAGAAGCGGCCCATGTACACAATGAATACTAGCCATGGAAAACAATGAAACACTGCTCTTTGAGACACCATAGATGATCTTGGAGATAATCACAGAACATGAGGTAAGTCGGAAAGCAAAAGTCCTATATCCTATGATATCACTTATACGCGTTCTCTAATAACTGACACAAATGAACATATTTCCACTGAGAAAGTCAATCACAGACTTATTAAAAAAAACTATGCTTATCTACAAGGAAAGGTGGGGGGGAATGGATAAATGAAGATTAGCGTTACCATATGTATACAAATACATATTATATACATATATCAAAAAGACCGACCATATAGCAAGGAAGGTTTACGGAACACTGTGTAATAATTTACACGGGAAGAGGATCTCTACATAAATAGGTATATAGAATATGTAGATGAACCAGAGTATGTACACCTTGGACAAGCAACATTCTAACCATTACCCCAATTGAAAAAATTAAAACAACCAACTAGGAGTAATGAGACATAAACTTATGGGGGGTTCTCCTGGCACATTCCATTCAAATTTACAACCTAGGCAAACGACTTCCAGAACGGCTCTGCTGCCCTAGTACCCAGATTTGGGAATGGAGAAATGCTGCATCCTTGTGGCCGTTTCCCACAACAGCAGCTTTAAACCCACTGCAAAAGGTCACTAAATATTCACCAATTGCAGGTCTGTAAATGACACCTGCCCTCCAAAAGATACTGAGGTCGAAAATCGACCAAAAAACTCTAGAGTGCAACCTTCCAAAAAGAAAATTTGAAGAGGTATATTGTACTCACACCTTTTTTCTTTTTTCTTTTAACAGAAAAGGAAAAGGCGTGGAAAAAGGATGAATTGTAGGAATTTTTACAGACATGTAAACCCAAATTACAAAAACCTATCAGCTCACACCAGTCAGAATGGCCATCAACAAAAATGCGGCAAACGATAAACGCTGACGTGATTGTGGAGAAATGCGTACCCTCGATTCTAAGGGGGACGTGGTAAGAGCCACTAATGAAAGCACAATTGAGGTGCCTTGGAAAGGTAAACGTTGAGCTACCATACCAATCAATCAATCATACCCACTGCTGGGTCTATCACCTGAGAAAATGAAAATCAAAAATCGCAGGCTGGCAATCCTGCACTCCAGCAATATTTACCATAGGCAACACTTGGAAGCAACGAAAATGTCCATCAACAGAGGAGTGCACCAAGAAGAAGTGGTCCATGCACACAATGGAATATTAGCCATGGAAAACATTGAAGCACTGCTCTTTGAGGCACCATAGATGAGCCTGGAGATAATCACAAAACATGAAGTAGGTCGGAAAGCAAAAGACCTATATCTTATATTATCACTTATGGCATTATCTAATAACTGACACAGATGAACATATTTCTAAAGAGAAAGACACTCACAGGCGTAGAACACAAACTATGCTCATCTAAAAGGAAAGGAGGGGGGAAATTGAGAAATGAAGATTAGTGTTACTATACATATTCAAATACATATTATATACATGTATCAAAAAGACCGAACATATAACAAGGGAGGTCGACGGAACAGTGTAATATTTTACATGGGAAGAGGATCTGTACATTAATAGACATACATAATGTCCAAATGAACCAGATTGTGTACACCTAGGACAAACAGTATTCTAAACTTTACCCAGATTAAAAAAAATTTTAAAAACCAAGAAGAAGTAATGAGACATAAACTTATGGGGATTTCTCCTGGCAAATTCCATTCTAATTTACAACCTAGGACAATGACTTCCAGAAAGGCTCTGCTGCCCTAGAACCAGGACTGGGGAATGGAGAAATGCTACCTCCTTGTGGACGTTTCCCACAACAGCAGCTTTGAACCCACTGCAAAAGGTCACTAAATTTTCACCAACTTGCAGTTCTGTAAATTGCGCCTGGCCTCCAGAAAATTTCTGGGGTCAAAAATCGACCAAAAAATTCAGAAGAGGGCAACCTTCGAAGAAGACAATTTCAAGAGCTATATTGTACTCACGGTTTTTTTCTTTTAAGAGAAAAGAAAAAGGCGTAGGAATATGATGAATTTTAAAAATTTTCATGACATGCATACCCATATTACAAAACCCTATCAGCACACAGCAGTCAGAATGGCCATTAGGAAAAATGCTGCAAAAAATAAACGGTGAAGGGAGTGTGGAGAAATGCGTACCCTCGGCTGTAAGGGGGGGCATGTAAAGAGCCACTAACGAAAACACAACGTAGGTGCTTTGAAAAGGGAAACATTGAGCTACCAGTCCATCAATCACAACCACTGCTTGGCCTATCACCTGAGAAAATGAGAATCAAAAAGTCACAGGCTGGCAAACCAGTATGCCAGCAATATTTACCATAGCCAGCACTTGGAAGCAATGAAAATGTCCATCAACCGAGGAATGCACCAAGAAGAAGTGGTCCACGTACACAATGGAATATTACTCTAATAATAAATATAAATTAAATTTAAAAACAAAGAAAAGCAAGGAGACATCAACATTTGTGGGTTTATCCGGGCACATTGCACTCTAATTTATAACCGAAGAACACCACTGGCCGGTAGGTCTGTTTCCCTAGTACCAGCAAGGGGAACGTAGAAAGGCTGTCGCTCTCTGGCCGTTACCTGCAAAAGCAGGTTTAAAGCCTGAGCTAATGGTCACTTCATATGAACAAGTACTGCAGGGCTGTAAATGAAACCTGCCCTCAAAATGTCTTGAGGGAGATCATGGCCAAAATATTTCAAATGGTGACACATACTTTAAGAAAACACTTTGAAGAAATAAGCTCTCATCACAGCTGGAAAAATAAAAAGGACATGTCTTACAGCTCAATTTCAACGCATTATGAGACACATGCAAATTCAACCACAAAGAGGTATCAGCTCACACCACTCAGAATAACCATCAGCAAAAACTACAAAGAATAAATGCTGAAGGTGCTGGGAAGAAATGCATACCCTCCGCTTTAAGTGGGACGTAACCTGGAAAGAGCCACTAAAGAGAACGGAATAGAGGTGCCTTTAAAAGGTAAACATTGAGCTACCATATGATCCAGCAGACCTATTCCTGGACCTATAACCTAAGAAGACAGAATTGGAAGGACACAGGTACGCAAATCTGCATTGCATAGTATAACAATAGCCAAGATATGGAAGTAACCAAAAAGTCCAACGACAGATGGGTGGACAAAGAAGAACTGCTCCATGTACAGATGGAATATGAGCTAGTGAAAAAATGAAACAATGCCATTTGCAGCACCATAGATGAGTCTAGAAGTAATCACGCAGCTTGGAGTAAGTGAGAAAGCGAAAGACACATATCCTATCCTATCACATATAGGTGTTACCGAAAAAATGATACAAACAAAGGTATTTCCACAGAGAAACACTATCATAGATTCATTTAAAAAACTTATGGTTCACCAAATGGAAAGGTGTGAGGATTGGATACATTACCGTATTGAGGTTAACAGAGAGATACAAACACATGTGAAATATATAATCACCAAAGACCTACGCAATACCAAGAGAAGACTACTCAACATTGTGTCGTAACCTACATGGGAAAAGGATCCGAAGAAAAATAGATATATGTATATGTGTGAAAGAACCACATCTTGCACACCTAGAACAAACAAAACATTGTAATCAAGTTTGCTGTGATACAAAATAAAAATTAAGTTAAAAATACCAACAATAAGTAATGAGACATAAACTTAAAGGGCTTTTTCCTCGCACATTCCATTCTAATTTACAACCTAGAACACCACTTCCAGTAAGGCTCTGTTGCCCTAGTAACCAGATTTGGTAAAGGAGAAATGCTGCCGCCTTGTGGCCGATTCCCGCAACAGCAGCTTTTAACCCACAGCTAATGGTCACTTACCATTCACAAGGACTCAGGGCTGTAAAGGACACCTGCCCTCAAAATTGTGCTGAGGTAGGGAATGGATAAATAAAATTCAAAACAGGCAAAATGTTCACGAAGCTAGTATGAAGAGGTAAGTTTTACTCACTCTCTTTTTAAAGAAAGGAAAATGGATAAAAGCTCAACCTCAGGAAGTATTAGACTCATGCAATCTAATCTACAAAAGGTTTTCAACTCACACCCGTCGAATGACCATTGGCAAAAAGTCTACAAACAATCAATGCTGAAGAGGTTTTAGAGAACTGTGTACCCTCTAGCTGCTGGTGAGATGTAAAAGGGTTAAACGCTAATAATGAGAACAGAAAGGAGCTGCGTTGAAAAGGAAAAATTGAGGTACCATTCGATCCAGCAGGCGCACCAATGGGCCTCTCACCTGAGAAGACCAGAATGAAGAACACCCGGGCTGCAAAAGCTGCACTGCAGCCTTATTCACAATAGACAAGACAGTGAAGCAACCAAAATGTCCATCAACAGATGAAAGGAAAAAGAAGAAGCGGTCCATGTACACAATGAATACTAGGCATGGAAGACAATGAAACACTGCTCTTTGAGACACCATAGATGATCTTGGAGATAATCACAGAACATGAGGTAAGTCGGAAAGCAAAAGTCCTATATCCTATGATATCACTTATACGCGTTCTCTAATAACTGACACAAATGAACATATTTCCACTGAGAAAGTCAATCACAGACTTATTAAAAAAAACTATGCTTATCTACAAGGAAAGGTGGGGGGAATGGATACATGAAGATTAGCGTTACCATATGTATATAAATACATATTATATACATATATTAAAAAGGCCGACCATATAGCAAGGAAGGTTTACAGAACACTGTGTAATAATTTACACGGGAAGAGGATCTCTACATAAATAGGTATATAGAATATGTAGATGAACCAGAGTATGTACACCTTGGACAAGCAACATTCTAACTATTACCCCAATTGAAAAAATTAAAACAACCAACTAGGAGTAATGAGACATAAACTTATGGGGGGTTCTCCTGGCACATTCCATTCAAATTTACAACCTAGGCAAACGACTTCCAGAACGGCTCTGCTGCCCTAGTACCCAGATTTGGGAATGGAGAAATGCTGCATCCTTGTGGCCGTTTCCCACAACAGCAGCTTTAAACCCACTGCAAAAGGTCACTAAATATTCACCAATTGCAGGTCTGTAAATGACACCTGCCCTCCAAAAGATACTGAGGTCGAAAATTGACAAAAACACCCTAGAGTGCAACCTTCCAAAAAGAAAATTTGAAGAGGTATATTGTACTCACACCTTTTTTCTTTTTTCTTTTAAAAGAAAAGGAAAAGGCGTGGAAAAAGGATGAATTGTAGGAATTTTTACAGACATGTAAACCCAAATTACAAAAACCTATCAGCTCACACCAGTCAGAATGGCCATCAACAAAAATGCGGCAAACGATAAACGCTGACGTGATTGTGGAGAAATGCGTACCCTCGATTCTAAGGGGGACGTGGTAAGAGCCACTAATGACAGCACAATTGAGGTGCCTTGAAAAGGTAAACGTTGAGCTACCATACCAGTCAATCAATCATACCCACTGCTGGGTCTATCACCTGAGAAAATGAAAATCAAAAATCGCAGGCTGGCAATCCTGCACTCCAGCAATATTTACCATAGGCAACACTTGGAAGCAACGAAAATGTCCATCAACAGAGGAATGCACCAAGAAGAAGTGGTCCATGTACACAATGGAATATTAGCCATGGAAAACATTGAAGCACTGCTCTTTGAGGCACCATAGATGAGCCTGGAGATAATCACAAAACATGAAGTAGGTCGGAAAGCAAAAGACCTATATCTTATATTATCACTTATGGCATTATCTAATAACTGACACAGATGAACATATTTTCAAAGAGAAAGACACTCACAGGCGTAGAACACAAACTATGCTCATCTAAAAGGAAAGGAGGCGGGAAATTGAGAAATGAAGATTAGTGTTACTATACATATTCAAATACATATTATATACATGTATCAAAAAGACCGAACATATACCAAGGGAGGTCGACAGAACAGTGTAATATTTTACATGGGAAGAGGATCTGTACATTAATAGACATACATAATGTCCAAATGAACCAGATTGTGTACACCTAGGAAAAACAGTATTCTAAACTTTACCCAGATTAAAAAAATTTTAAAAACCAAGAAGAAGTAATGAGACATAAACTTATGGGGATTTCTCCTGGCAAATTCCATTCTAATTTACAACCTAGGACAATGACTTCCAGAAAGGCTCTGCTGCCCTAGAACCAGGACTGGGGAATGGAGAAATGCTACCTCCTTGTGGACGTTTCCCACAACAGCAGCTTTGAACCCACTGCAAAAGGTCACTAAATTTTCACCAACTTGCAGTTCTGTAAATTGCGCCTGCCCTCCAGAAAATTTCTGGGGTCAAAAATCGACCAAAAAATTCAGAAGAGGGCAACCTTCGAAGAAGACAATTTCAAGAGCTATATTGTACTCACAGTTTTTTCTTTTAAGAGAAAAGAAAAAGGCATAGGAATATGATGAATTTTAAAAATTTTCATGACATGCATACCCATATTACAAAACCCTATCAGCTCACAGCAGTCAGAATGGCCATTAGGAAAAATGCTGCAAAAAATAAACGGTGAAGGGAGTGTGGAGAAATGCGTACGCTCGGTTGTAAGGGGGGGCAT
Organism: Balaenoptera borealis; assembly: GCF_965194805.1. Lineage (NCBI taxonomy): Eukaryota > Metazoa > Chordata > Mammalia > Artiodactyla > Balaenopteridae > Balaenoptera > Balaenoptera borealis. Next base: position 65,208 of record NW_028122443.1, on the reverse strand, counting down.
GTAAAGAGCCACTAATGAAAACACAATGTAGGTGCTTTGAAAAGGGAAACAATGAACTACCAGCCCATCAATCACAACCACTGCTTGGCCTATCACCTGAGAAAATGAGAATCAAAAAGTCACAGGCTGGGAAACCTGTATGCCAGCAATATTTACCATAGGCAGCGCTTGGAAGCAATGAAAATGTCCATCAACCGAGGAATGCACCAAGAAGAAGTGGTCCATGTACACAATGGAATATTACTCTAATAATAAATATAAATTAAATTTAAAAACAAACAAAAGCAAGGAGACATCAACATTTGTGGGTTTATCCGGGCACATTGCACTCTAATTTATAACCGAAAAACACCACTGGCCGGTAGGTCTGTTTCCCTAGTACCAGCAAGGGGAACGTAGAAAGGCTGTCGCTCTCTGGCTGTTACCTGCAAAAGCAGGTTTAAAGCCTGAGCTAATGGTCACTTCATATGAACAAGTACTGCAGGGCTGTAAATGAAACCTGCTCTCAAAATGTCTTGAGGGAGATCATGGCCAAAATATTTCAAATGGTGACACATACTTTAAGAAAACACTTTGAAGAAATAAGCTCTCATCACAGCTGGAAAAATAAAAAGGACATGTCTTACAGCTCAATTTCAACGCATTATGAGACACATGCAAATTCAACCACAAAGAGGTATCAGCTCACACCACTCAGAATAACCATCAGCAAAAACTACAAAGAATAAATGCTGAAGGTGCTGGGAAGAAATGCATACCCTCCGCTTTAAGTGGGACGTAACCTGGAAAGAGCCACTAAAGCGAACAGAATAGAGGTGCCTTTAAAAGGTAAACATTGAGCTACCATATGATCCAGCAGACCTATTCCTGGACCTATAACCTAAGAAGACAGAATTGGAAGGACACAGGTACGCAAAATTGCATTGCATAGTATAACAATCGCCAAGATATGGAAGTAACCAAAAAGTCCAACGACAGATGGGTGGACAAAGAAGAACTGCTCCATGTACAGATGGAATATGAGCTAGTGAAAAAATGAAACAATGCCATTTGCAGCACCATAGATGAGTCTAGAAGTAATCACGCAACTTGGAGTAAGTGAGAAAGCGAAAGACACATATCCTATCATATCACATATAGGTGTTACCGAAAAAATGATACAAACAAAGGTATTTCCACAGAGAAACACTATCATAGATTCATTTAAAAAACTTATGGTTCACCAAATGGAAAGGTGTGAGGATTGGATACATTACCGTATTGAGGTTAACAGAGAGATACAAACACATGTGAAATATATAATCACCAAAGACCTACGCAATACCAAGAGAAGACTACTCAACATTGTGTCGTAACCTACATGGGAAAAGGATCCGAAGAAAAATAGATATATGTATATGTGTGAAAGAACCACATCTTGCACACCTAGAACAAACAAAACATTGTAATCAAGTTTGCTGTGATAAAAAATAAAAATTAAGTTAAAAATACGAACAAGAAGTAATGAGACATAAACTTAAAGGGCTTTTTCCTCGCACATTCCATTCTAATTTACAACCTAGAACACCACTTCCACTAAGGCTCTGTTGCCCTAGTAACCAGATTTGGTAAAGGAGAAATGCTGCCGCCTTGTGGCCGATTCCCGCAACAGCAGCTTTTAACCCACAGCTAATGGTCACTTACCATTCACAAGGACTCAGGGCTGTAAAGGACACCTGCCCTCAAATTGTGCTGAAGTAGGGAATGGATAAAAAAAATTCAAAACAGGCAAAATGTTCACGAAGCTCGTATGAAGAGGTAAGTTTTACTCACTCTCTTTTTAAAGAAAGGAAAATGGATAAAAGCTCAACCTCAGGAAGTATTAGACTCATGCAATCTAATCTACAAAAAGTTTTCAACTCACACCCGTCGACTGACCGTTGGCAAAAAGTCTACAAACAATCAATGCTGAAGAGGTTTTAGAGAACTGTGTACCCTCTAGCTGCTGGTGAGATGTAAAAGGGTTAAACGCTAATAATGAGAACAGAAAGGAGCTGCGTTGAAAAGGAAAAATTGAGGTACCATTCAATCCAGCAGGCGCACCAATGGGCCTCTCACCTGAGAAGACCAGAATGAAGAAGACCCGGGCTGCAAAAGCTGCACTGCAGCCTTATTCACAATAGACAAGACAGTGAAGCAACCAAAATGTCCATCAACAGATGAAAGGAAAAAGAAGAAGCGGCCCATGTACACAATGAATACTAGCCATGGAAAACAATGAAACACTGCTCTTTGAGACACCATAGATGATCTTGGAGATAATCACAGAACATGAGGTAAGTCGGAAAGCAAAAGTCCTATATCCTATGATATCACTTATACGCGTTCTCTAATAACTGACACAAATGAACATATTTCCACAGAGAAAGTCAATCACAGACTTATTAAAAAAAACTATGCTTATCTACAAGGAAAGGTGGGGGGAATGGATACATGAAGATTAGCGTTACCATATGTATACAAATACATATTATATACATATATCAAAAAGACCGACCATATAGCAAGGAAGGTTTACGGAACACTGTGTAATAATTTACACGGGAAGAGGATCTCTACATAAATAGGTATATAGAATATGTAGATGAACCAGAGTATGTACACCTTGGACAAGCAACATTCTAACCATTACCCCAATTGAAAAAATTAAAACAACCAACTAGGAGTAATGAGACATAAACTTATGGGGGGTTCTCCTGGCACATTCCATTCAAATTTACAACCTAGGCAAACGACTTCCAGAACGGCTCTGCTGCCCTAGTACCCAGATTTGGGAATGGAGAAATGCTGCATCCTTGTGGCCGTTTCCCACAACAGCAGCTTTAAACCCACTGCAAAAGGTCACTAAATATTCACCAATTGCAGGTCTGTAAATGACACCTGCCCTCCAAAAGATACTGAGGTCGAAAATCGACCAAAAAACTCTAGAGTGCAACCTTCCAAAAAGAAAATTTGAAGAGGTATATTGTACTCACACCTTTTTTCTTTTTTCTTTTAACAGAAAAGGAAAAGGCGTGGAAAAAGGATGAATTGTAGGAATTTTTACAGACATGTAAACCCAAATTACAAAAACCTATCAGCTCACACCAGTCAGAATGGCCATCAACAAAAATGCGGCAAACGATAAACGCTGACGTGATTGTGGAGAAATGCGTACCCTCGATTCTAAGGGGGACGTGGTAAGAGCCACTAATGAAAGCACAATTGAGGTGCCTTGGAAAGGTAAACGTTGAGCTACCATACCAATCAATCAATCATACCCACTGCTGGGTCTATCACCTGAGAAAATGAAAATCAAAAATCGCAGGCTGGCAATCCTGCACTCCAGCAATATTTACCATAGGCAACACTTGGAAGCAACGAAAATGTCCATCAACAGAGGAGTGCACCAAGAAGAAGTGGTCCATGCACACAATGGAATATTAGCCATGGAAAACATTGAAGCACTGCTCTTTGAGGCACCATAGATGAGCCTGGAGATAATCACAAAACATGAAGTAGGTCGGAAAGCAAAAGACCTATATCTTATATTATCACTTATGGCATTATCTAATAACTGACACAGATGAACATATTTCTAAAGAGAAAGACACTCACAGGCGTAGAACACAAACTATGCTCATCTAAAAGGAAAGGAGGGGGGAAATTGAGAAATGAAGATTAGTGTTACTATACATATTCAAATACATATTATATACATGTATCAAAAAGACCGAACATATAACAAGGGAGGTCGACGGAACAGTGTAATATTTTACATGGGAAGAGGATCTGTACATTAATAGACATACATAATGTCCAAATGAACCAGATTGTGTACACCTAGGACAAACAGTATTCTAAACTTTACCCAGATTAAAAAAAATTTTAAAAACCAAGAAGAAGTAATGAGACATAAACTTATGGGGATTTCTCCTGGCAAATTCCATTCTAATTTACAACCTAGGACAATGACTTCCAGAAAGGCTCTGCTGCCCTAGAACCAGGACTGGGGAATGGAGAAATGCTACCTCCTTGTGGACGTTTCCCACAACAGCAGCTTTGAACCCACTGCAAAAGGTCACTAAATTTTCACCAACTTGCAGTTCTGTAAATTGCGCCTGGCCTCCAGAAAATTTCTGGGGTCAAAAATCGACCAAAAAATTCAGAAGAGGGCAACCTTCGAAGAAGACAATTTCAAGAGCTATATTGTACTCACGGTTTTTTTCTTTTAAGAGAAAAGAAAAAGGCGTAGGAATATGATGAATTTTAAAAATTTTCATGACATGCATACCCATATTACAAAACCCTATCAGCACACAGCAGTCAGAATGGCCATTAGGAAAAATGCTGCAAAAAATAAACGGTGAAGGGAGTGTGGAGAAATGCGTACCCTCGGCTGTAAGGGGGGGCATGTAAAGAGCCACTAACGAAAACACAACGTAGGTGCTTTGAAAAGGGAAACATTGAGCTACCAGTCCATCAATCACAACCACTGCTTGGCCTATCACCTGAGAAAATGAGAATCAAAAAGTCACAGGCTGGCAAACCAGTATGCCAGCAATATTTACCATAGCCAGCACTTGGAAGCAATGAAAATGTCCATCAACCGAGGAATGCACCAAGAAGAAGTGGTCCACGTACACAATGGAATATTACTCTAATAATAAATATAAATTAAATTTAAAAACAAAGAAAAGCAAGGAGACATCAACATTTGTGGGTTTATCCGGGCACATTGCACTCTAATTTATAACCGAAGAACACCACTGGCCGGTAGGTCTGTTTCCCTAGTACCAGCAAGGGGAACGTAGAAAGGCTGTCGCTCTCTGGCCGTTACCTGCAAAAGCAGGTTTAAAGCCTGAGCTAATGGTCACTTCATATGAACAAGTACTGCAGGGCTGTAAATGAAACCTGCCCTCAAAATGTCTTGAGGGAGATCATGGCCAAAATATTTCAAATGGTGACACATACTTTAAGAAAACACTTTGAAGAAATAAGCTCTCATCACAGCTGGAAAAATAAAAAGGACATGTCTTACAGCTCAATTTCAACGCATTATGAGACACATGCAAATTCAACCACAAAGAGGTATCAGCTCACACCACTCAGAATAACCATCAGCAAAAACTACAAAGAATAAATGCTGAAGGTGCTGGGAAGAAATGCATACCCTCCGCTTTAAGTGGGACGTAACCTGGAAAGAGCCACTAAAGAGAACGGAATAGAGGTGCCTTTAAAAGGTAAACATTGAGCTACCATATGATCCAGCAGACCTATTCCTGGACCTATAACCTAAGAAGACAGAATTGGAAGGACACAGGTACGCAAATCTGCATTGCATAGTATAACAATAGCCAAGATATGGAAGTAACCAAAAAGTCCACCGACAGATGGGTGGACAAAGAAGAACTGCTCCATGTACAGATGGAATATGAGCTAGTGAAAAAATGAAACAATGCCATTTGCAGCACCATAGATGAGTCTAGAAGTAATCACGCAGCTTGGAGTAAGTGAGAAAGCGAAAGACACATATCCTATCCTATCACATATAGGTGTTACCGAAAAAATGATACAAACAAAGGTATTTCCACAGAGAAACACTATCATAGATTCATTTAAAAAACTTATGGTTCACCAAATGGAAAGGTGTGAGGATTGGATACATTACCGTATTGAGGTTAACAGAGAGATACAAACACATGTGAAATATATAATCACCAAAGACCTACGCTATACCAAGAGAAGACTACTCAACATTGTGTCGTAACAGACATGGGAAAAGGATCCGAAGAAAAATAGATATATGTATATGTGTGAAAGAACCACATCTTGCACACCTAGAACAAACAAAACATTGTAATCAAGTTTGCTGTGATAAAAAATAAAAATTAAGTTAAAAATACGAACAAGAAGTAATGAGACATAAACTTAAAGGGCTTTTTCCTCGCACATTCCATTCTAATTTACAACCTAGAACACCACTTCCACTAAGGCTCTGTTGCCCTAGTAACCAGATTTGGTAAAGGAGAAATGCTGCCGCCTTGTGGCCGATTCCCGCAACAGCAGCTTTTAACCCACAGCTAATGGTCACTTACCATTCACAAGGACTCAGGGCTGTAAAGGACACCTGCCCTCAAATTGTGCTGAAGTAGGGAATGGATAAAAAAAATTCAAAACAGGCAAAATGTTCACGAAGCTCGTATGAAGAGGTAAGTTTTACTCACTCTCTTTTTAAAGAAAGGAAAATGGATAAAAGCTCAACCTCAGGAAGTATTAGACTCATGCAATCTAATCTACAAAAAGTTTTCAACTCACACCCGTCGACTGACCGTTGGCAAAAAGTCTACAAACAATCAATGCTGAAGAGGTTTTAGAGAACTGTGTACCCTCTAGCTGCTGGTGAGATGTAAAAGGGTTAAACGCTAATAATGAGAACAGAAAGGAGCTGCGTTGAAAAGGAAAAATTGAGGTACCATTCAATCCAGCAGGCGCACCAATGGGCCTCTCACCTGAGAAGACCAGAATGAAGAAGACCCGGGCTGCAAAAGCTGCACTGCAGCCTTATTCACAATAGACAAGACAGTGAAGCAACCAAAATGTCCATCAACAGATGAAAGGAAAAAGAAGAAGCGGCCCATGTACACAATGAATACTAGCCATGGAAAACAATGAAACACTGCTCTTTGAGACACCATAGATGATCTTGGAGATAATCACAGAACATGAGGTAAGTCGGAAAGCAAAAGTCCTATATCCTATGATATCACTTATACGCGTTCTCTAATAACTGACACAAATGAACATATTTCCACAGAGAAAGTCAATCACAGACTTATTAAAAAAAACTATGCTTATCTACAAGGAAAGGTGGGGGGAATGGATACATGAAGATTAGCGTTACCATATGTATACAAATACATATTATATACATATATCAAAAAGACCGACCATATAGCAAGGAAGGTTTACGGAACACTGTGTAATAATTTACACGGGAAGAGGATCTCTACATAAATAGGTATATAGAATATGTAGATGAACCAGAGTATGTACACCTTGGACAAGCAACATTCTAACCATTACCCCAATTGAAAAAATTAAAACAACCAACTAGGAGTAATGAGACATAAACTTATGGGGGGTTCTCCTGGCACATTCCATTCAAATTTACAACCTAGGCAAACGACTTCCAGAACGGCTCTGCTGCCCTAGTACCCAGATTTGGGAATGGAGAAATGCTGCATCCTTGTGGCCGTTTCCCACAACAGCAGCTTTAAACCCACTGCAAAAGGTCACTAAATATTCACCAATTGCAGGTCTGTAAATGACACCTGCCCTCCAAAAGATACTGAGGTCGAAAATCGACCAAAAAACTCTAGAGTGCAACCTTCCAAAAAGAAAATTTGAAGAGGTATATTGTACTCACACCTTTTTTCTTTTTTCTTTTAACAGAAAAGGAAAAGGCGTGGAAAAAGGATGAATTGTAGGAATTTTTACAGACATGTAAACCCAAATTACAAAAACCTATCAGCTCACACCAGTCAGAATGGCCATCAACAAAAATGCGGCAAACGATAAACGCTGACGTGATTGTGGAGAAATGCGTACCCTCGATTCTAAGGGGGACGTGGTAAGAGCCACTAATGAAAGCACAATTGAGGTGCCTTGGAAAGGTAAACGTTGAGCTACCATACCAATCAATCAATCATACCCACTGCTGGGTCTATCACCTGAGAAAATGAAAATCAAAAATCGCAGGCTGGCAATCCTGCACTCCAGCAATATTTACCATAGGCAACACTTGGAAGCAACGAAAATGTCCATCAACAGAGGAGTGCACCAAGAAGAAGTGGTCCATGCACACAATGGAATATTAGCCATGGAAAACATTGAAGCACTGCTCTTTGAGGCACCATAGATGAGCCTGGAGATAATCACAAAACATGAAGTAGGTCGGAAAGCAAAAGACCTATATCTTATATTATCACTTATGGCATTATCTAATAACTGACACAGATGAACATATTTCTAAAGAGAAAGACACTCACAGGCGTAGAACACAAACTATGCTCATCTAAAAGGAAAGGAGGGGGGAAATTGAGAAATGAAGATTAGTGTTACTATACATATTCAAATACATATTATATACATGTATCAAAAAGACCGAACATATAACAAGGGAGGTCGACGGAACAGTGTAATATTTTACATGGGAAGAGGATCTGTACATTAATAGACATACATAATGTCCAAATGAACCAGATTGTGTACACCTAGGACAAACAGTATTCTAAACTTTACCCAGATTAAAAAAAATTTTAAAAACCAAGAAGAAGTAATGAGACATAAACTTATGGGGATTTCTCCTGGCAAATTCCATTCTAATTTACAACCTAGGACAATGACTTCCAGAAAGGCTCTGCTGCCCTAGAACCAGGACTGGGGAATGGAGAAATGCTACCTCCTTGTGGACGTTTCCCACAACAGCAGCTTTGAACCCACTGCAAAAGGTCACTAAATTTTCACCAACTTGCAGTTCTGTAAATTGCGCCTGGCCTCCAGAAAATTTCTGGGGTCAAAAATCGACCAAAAAATTCAGAAGAGGGCAACCTTCGAAGAAGACAATTTCAAGAGCTATATTGTACTCACGGTTTTTTTCTTTTAAGAGAAAAGAAAAAGGCGTAGGAATATGATGAATTTTAAAAATTTTCATGACATGCATACCCATATTACAAAACCCTATCAGCACACAGCAGTCAGAATGGCCATTAGGAAAAATGCTGCAAAAAATAAACGGTGAAGGGAGTGTGGAGAAATGCGTACCCTCGGCTGTAAGGGGGGGCATGTAAAGAGCCACTAACGAAAACACAACGTAGGTGCTTTGAAAAGGGAAACATTGAGCTACCAGTCCATCAATCACAACCACTGCTTGGCCTATCACCTGAGAAAATGAGAATCAAAAAGTCACAGGCTGGCAAACCAGTATGCCAGCAATATTTACCATAGCCAGCACTTGGAAGCAATGAAAATGTCCATCAACCGAGGAATGCACCAAGAAGAAGTGGTCCACGTACACAATGGAATATTACTCTAATAATAAATATAAATTAAATTTAAAAACAAAGAAAAGCAAGGAGACATCAACATTTGTGGGTTTATCCGGGCACATTGCACTCTAATTTATAACCGAAGAACACCACTGGCCGGTAGGTCTGTTTCCCTAGTACCAGCAAGGGGAACGTAGAAAGGCTGTCGCTCTCTGGCCGTTACCTGCAAAAGCAGGTTTAAAGCCTGAGCTAATGGTCACTTCATATGAACAAGTACTGCAGGGCTGTAAATGAAACCTGCCCTCAAAATGTCTTGAGGGAGATCATGGCCAAAATATTTCAAATGGTGACACATACTTTAAGAAAACACTTTGAAGAAATAAGCTCTCATCACAGCTGGAAAAATAAAAAGGACATGTCTTACAGCTCAATTTCAACGCATTATGAGACACATGCAAATTCAACCACAAAGAGGTATCAGCTCACACCACTCAGAATAACCATCAGCAAAAACTACAAAGAATAAATGCTGAAGGTGCTGGGAAGAAATGCATACCCTCCGCTTTAAGTGGGACGTAACCTGGAAAGAGCCACTAAAGAGAACGGAATAGAGGTGCCTTTAAAAGGTAAACATTGAGCTACCATATGATCCAGCAGACCTATTCCTGGACCTATAACCTAAGAAGACAGAATTGGAAGGACACAGGTACGCAAATCTGCATTGCATAGTATAACAATAGCCAAGATATGGAAGTAACCAAAAAGTCCACCGACAGATGGGTGGACAAAGAAGAACTGCTCCATGTACAGATGGAATATGAGCTAGTGAAAAAATGAAACAATGCCATTTGCAGCACCATAGATGAGTCTAGAAGTAATCACGCAGCTTGGAGTAAGTGAGAAAGCGAAAGACACATATCCTATCCTATCACATATAGGTGTTACCGAAAAAATGATACAAACAAAGGTATTTCCACAGAGAAACACTATCATAGATTCATTTAAAAAACTTATGGTTCACCAAATGGAAAGGTGTGAGGATTGGATACATTACCGTATTGAGGTTAACAGAGAGATACAAACACATGTGAAATATATAATCACCAAAGACCTACGCTATACCAAGAGAAGACTACTCAACATTGTGTCGTAACAGACATGGGAAAAGGATCCGAAGAAAAATAGATATATGTATATGTGTGAAAGAACCACATCTTGCACACCTAGAACAAACAAAACATTGTAATCAAGTTTGCTGTGATAAAAAATAAAAATTAAGTTAAAAATACCAACAAGAAGTAATGAGACATAAACTTAAAGGGCTTTTTCCTCGCACATTCCATTCTAATTTACAACCTAGAACACCACTTCCACTAAGGCTCTGTTGCCCTAGTAACCAGATTTGGTAAAGGAGAAATGCTGCCGCCTTGTGGCCGATTCCCGCAACAGCAGCTTTTAACCCACAGCTAATGGTCACTTACCATTCACAAGGACTCAGGGCTGTAAAGGACACCTGCCCTCAAATTGTGCTGAAGTAGGGAATGGATAAAAAAAATTCAAAACAGGCAAAATGTTCACGAAGCTCGTATGAAGAGGTAAGTTTTACTCACTCTCTTTTTAAAGAAAGGAAAATGGATAAAAGCTCAACCTCAGGAAGTATTAGACTCATGCAATCTAATCTACAAAAAGTTTTCAACTCACACCCGTCGACTGACCGTTGGCAAAAAGTCTACAAACAATCAATGCTGAAGAGGTTTTAGAGAACTGTGTACCCTCTAGCTGCTGGTGAGATGTAAAAGGGTTAAACGCTAATAATGAGAACAGAAAGGAGCTGCGTTGAAAAGGAAAAATTGAGGTACCATTCAATCCAGCAGGCGCACCAATGGGCCTCTCACCTGAGAAGACCAGAATGAAGAAGACCCGGGCTGCAAAAGCTGCACTGCAGCCTTATTCACAATAGACAAGACAGTGAAGCAACCAAAATGTCCATCAACAGATGAAAGGAAAAAGAAGAAGCGGCCCATGTACACAATGAATACTAGCCATGGAAAACAATGAAACACTGCTCTTTGAGACACCATAGATGATCTTGGAGATAATCACAGAACATGAGGTAAGTCGGAAAGCAAAAGTCCTATATCCTATGATATCACTTATACGCGTTCTCTAATAACTGACACAAATGAACATATTTCCACTGAGAAAGTCAATCACAGACTTATTAAAAAAAACTATGCTTATCTACAAGGAAAGGTGGGGGGGAATGGATAAATGAAGATTAGCGTTACCATATGTATACAAATACATATTATATACATATATCAAAAAGACCGACCATATAGCAAGGAAGGTTTACGGAACACTGTGTAATAATTTACACGGGAAGAGGATCTCTACATAAATAGGTATATAGAATATGTAGATGAACCAGAGTATGTACACCTTGGACAAGCAACATTCTAACCATTACCCCAATTGAAAAAATTAAAACAACCAACTAGGAGTAATGAGACATAAACTTATGGGGGGTTCTCCTGGCACATTCCATTCAAATTTACAACCTAGGCAAACGACTTCCAGAACGGCTCTGCTGCCCTAGTACCCAGATTTGGGAATGGAGAAATGCTGCATCCTTGTGGCCGTTTCCCACAACAGCAGCTTTAAACCCACTGCAAAAGGTCACTAAATATTCACCAATTGCAGGTCTGTAAATGACACCTGCCCTCCAAAAGATACTGAGGTCGAAAATCGACCAAAAAACTCTAGAGTGCAACCTTCCAAAAAGAAAATTTGAAGAGGTATATTGTACTCACACCTTTTTTCTTTTTTCTTTTAACAGAAAAGGAAAAGGCGTGGAAAAAGGATGAATTGTAGGAATTTTTACAGACATGTAAACCCAAATTACAAAAACCTATCAGCTCACACCAGTCAGAATGGCCATCAACAAAAATGCGGCAAACGATAAACGCTGACGTGATTGTGGAGAAATGCGTACCCTCGATTCTAAGGGGGACGTGGTAAGAGCCACTAATGAAAGCACAATTGAGGTGCCTTGGAAAGGTAAACGTTGAGCTACCATACCAATCAATCAATCATACCCACTGCTGGGTCTATCACCTGAGAAAATGAAAATCAAAAATCGCAGGCTGGCAATCCTGCACTCCAGCAATATTTACCATAGGCAACACTTGGAAGCAACGAAAATGTCCATCAACAGAGGAGTGCACCAAGAAGAAGTGGTCCATGCACACAATGGAATATTAGCCATGGAAAACATTGAAGCACTGCTCTTTGAGGCACCATAGATGAGCCTGGAGATAATCACAAAACATGAAGTAGGTCGGAAAGCAAAAGACCTATATCTTATATTATCACTTATGGCATTATCTAATAACTGACACAGATGAACATATTTCTAAAGAGAAAGACACTCACAGGCGTAGAACACAAACTATGCTCATCTAAAAGGAAAGGAGGGGGGAAATTGAGAAATGAAGATTAGTGTTACTATACATATTCAAATACATATTATATACATGTATCAAAAAGACCGAACATATAACAAGGGAGGTCGACGGAACAGTGTAATATTTTACATGGGAAGAGGATCTGTACATTAATAGACATACATAATGTCCAAATGAACCAGATTGTGTACACCTAGGACAAACAGTATTCTAAACTTTACCCAGATTAAAAAAAATTTTAAAAACCAAGAAGAAGTAATGAGACATAAACTTATGGGGATTTCTCCTGGCAAATTCCATTCTAATTTACAACCTAGGACAATGACTTCCAGAAAGGCTCTGCTGCCCTAGAACCAGGACTGGGGAATGGAGAAATGCTACCTCCTTGTGGACGTTTCCCACAACAGCAGCTTTGAACCCACTGCAAAAGGTCACTAAATTTTCACCAACTTGCAGTTCTGTAAATTGCGCCTGGCCTCCAGAAAATTTCTGGGGTCAAAAATCGACCAAAAAATTCAGAAGAGGGCAACCTTCGAAGAAGACAATTTCAAGAGCTATATTGTACTCACGGTTTTTTTCTTTTAAGAGAAAAGAAAAAGGCGTAGGAATATGATGAATTTTAAAAATTTTCATGACATGCATACCCATATTACAAAACCCTATCAGCACACAGCAGTCAGAATGGCCATTAGGAAAAATGCTGCAAAAAATAAACGGTGAAGGGAGTGTGGAGAAATGCGTACCCTCGGCTGTAAGGGGGGGCATGTAAAGAGCCACTAACGAAAACACAACGTAGGTGCTTTGAAAAGGGAAACATTGAGCTACCAGTCCATCAATCACAACCACTGCTTGGCCTATCACCTGAGAAAATGAGAATCAAAAAGTCACAGGCTGGCAAACCAGTATGCCAGCAATATTTACCATAGCCAGCACTTGGAAGCAATGAAAATGTCCATCAACCGAGGAATGCACCAAGAAGAAGTGGTCCACGTACACAATGGAATATTACTCTAATAATAAATATAAATTAAATTTAAAAACAAAGAAAAGCAAGGAGACATCAACATTTGTGGGTTTATCCGGGCACATTGCACTCTAATTTATAACCGAAGAACACCACTGGCCGGTAGGTCTGTTTCCCTAGTACCAGCAAGGGGAACGTAGAAAGGCTGTCGCTCTCTGGCCGTTACCTGCAAAAGCAGGTTTAAAGCCTGAGCTAATGGTCACTTCATATGAACAAGTACTGCAGGGCTGTAAATGAAACCTGCCCTCAAAATGTCTTGAGGGAGATCATGGCCAAAATATTTCAAATGGTGACACATACTTTAAGAAAACACTTTGAAGAAATAAGCTCTCATCACAGCTGGAAAAATAAAAAGGACATGTCTTACAGCTCAATTTCAACGCATTATGAGACACATGCAAATTCAACCAGAAAGAGGTATCAGCTCACACCACTCAGAATAACCATCAGCAAAAACTACAAAGAATAAATGCTGAAGGTGCTGGGAAGAAATGCATACCCTCCACTTTAAGTGGGACGTAACCTGGAAAGAGCCACTAAAGAGAACAGAATAGAGGTGCCTTTAAAAGGTAAACATTGAGCTACCATATGATCCAGCAGACCTATTCCTGGACCTATAACCTAAGAAGACAGAATTGGAAGGACACAGGCACGCAAATCTGCATTGCATACTATAACAATAGCCAACATATGGAAGTAACCAAAAAGTCCAACGACAGATGGGTGGACAAAGAAGAACTGCTCCATGTACAGATGGAATATGAGCTAGTGAAAAAATGAAACAATGCCATTTGCAGCACCATAGATGAGTCTAGAAGTAATCACGCAACTTGGAGTAAGTGAGAAAGCGAAAGACACATATCCTATCCTATCACATATAGGTGTTACCGAAAAAATGATACAAACAAAGGTATTTCCACAGAGAAACACTATCATAGATTCATTTAAAAAACTTATGGTTCACCAAATGGAAAGGTGTGAGGATTGGATACATTACCGTATTGAGGTTAACAGAGAGATACAAACACATGTGAAATATATAATCACCAAAGACCTACGCAATACCAAGAGAAGACTACTCAACATTGTGTCGTAACCTACATGGGAAAAGGATCCGAAGAAAAATAGATATATGTATATGTGTGAAAGAACCACATCTTGCACACCTAGAACAAACAAAACATTGTAATCAAGTTTGCTGTGATACAAAATAAAAATTAAGTTAAAAATACCAACAAGAAGTAATGAGACATAAACTTAAAGGGCTTTTTCCTCGCACATTCCATTCTAATTTACAACCTAGAACACCACTTCCAGTAAGGCTCTGTTGCCCTAGTAACCAGATTTGGTAAAGGAGAAATGCTGCCGCCTTGTGGCCGATTCCCGCAACAGCAGCTTTTAACCCACAGCTAATGGTCACTTACCATTCACAAGGACTCAGGGCTGTAAAGGACACCTGCCCTCAAAATTGTGCTGAGGTAGGGAATGGATAAATAAAATTCAAAACAGGCAAAATGTTCACGAAGCTAGTATGAAGAGGTAAGTTTTACTCACTCTCTTTTTAAAGAAAGGAAAATGGATAAAAGCTCAACCTCAGGAAGTATTAGACTCATGCAATCTAATCTACAAAAGGTTTTCAACTCACACCCGTCGAATGACCATTGGCAAAAAGTCTACAAACAATCAATGCTGAAGAGGTTTTAGAGAACTGTGTACCCTCTAGCTGCTGGTGAGATGTAAAAGGGTTAAACGCTAATAATGAGAACAGAAAGGAGCTGCGTTGAAAAGGAAAAATTGAGGTACCATTCGATCCAGCAGGCGCACCAATGGGCCTCTCACCTGAGAAGACCAGAATGAAGAAGACCCGGGCTGCAAAAGCTGCACTGCAGCCTTATTCACAATAGACAAGACAGTGAAGCAACCAAAATGTCCATCAACAGATGAAAGGAAAAAGAAGAAGCGGTCCATGTACACAATGAATACTAGGCATGGAAGACAATGAAACACTGCTCTTTGAGACACCATAGATGATCTTGGAGATAATCACAGAACATGAGGTAAGTCGGAAAGCAAAAGTCCTATATCCTATGATATCACTTATACGCGTTCTCTAATAACTGACACAAATGAACATATTTCCACTGAGAAAGTCAATCACAGACTTATTAAAAAAAACTATGCTTATCTACAAGGAAAGGTGGGGGGAATGGATACATGAAGATTAGCGTTACCATATGTATACAAATACATATTATATACATATATCAAAAAGGCCGACCATATAGCAAGGAAGGTTTACAGAACACTGTGTAATAATTTACACGGGAAGAGGATCTCTACATAAATAGGTATATAGAATATGTAGATGAACCAGAGTATGTACACCTTGGACAAGCAACATTCTAACTATTACCCCAATTGAAAAAATTAAAACAACCAACTAGGAGTAATGAGACATAAACTTATGGGTGGTTCTCCTGGCACATTCCATTCAAATTTACAACCTAGGCAAACGACTTCCAGAACGGCTCTGCTGCCCTAGTACCCAGATTTGGGAATGGAGAAATGCTGCATCCTTGTGGCCGTTTCCCACAACAGCAGCTTTAAACCCACTGTAAAAGGTCACTAAATATTCACCAATTGCAGGTCTGTAAATGACACCTGCCCTCCAAAAGATACTGAGGTCGAAAATTGACAAAAACACCCTAGAGTGCAACCTTCCAAAAAGAAAATTTGAAGAGGTATATTGTACTCACACCTTTTTTCTTTTTTCTTTTAAAAGAAAAGGAAAAGGCGTGGAAAAAGGATGAATTGTAGGAATTTTTACAGACATGTAAACCCAAATTACAAAAACCTATCAGCTCACACCAGTCAGAATGGCCATCAACAAAAATGCGGCAAACGATAAACGCTGACGTGATTGTGGAGAAATGCGTACCCTCGATTCTAAGGGGGACGTGGTAAGAGCCACTAATGACAGCACAATTGAGGTGCCTTGAAAAGGTAAACGTTGAGCTACCATACCAGTCAATCAATCATACCCACTGCTGGGTCTATCACCTGAGAAAATGAAAATCAAAAATCGCAGGCTGGCAATCCTGCACTCCAGCAATATTTACCATAGGCAACACTTGGAAGCAACGAAAATGTCCATCAACAGAGGAATGCACCAAGAAGAAGTGGTCCATGTACACAATGGAATATTAGCCATGGAAAACATTGAAGCACTGCTCTTTGAGGCACCATAGATGAGCCTGGAGATAATCACAAAACATGAAGTAGGTCGGAAAGCAAAAGACCTATATCTTATATTATCACTTATGGCATTATCTAATAACTGACACAGATGAACATATTTTCAAAGAGAAAGACACTCACAGGCGTAGAACACAAACTATGCTCATCTAAAAGGAAAGGAGGGGGGAAATTGAGAAATGAAGATTAGTGTTACTATACATATTCAAATACATATTATATACATGTATCAAAAAGACCGAACATATACCAAGGGAGGTCGACAGAACAGTGTAATATTTTACATGGGAAGAGGATCTGTACATTAATAGACATACATAATGTCCAAATGAACCAGATTGTGTACACCTAGGACAAACAGTATTCTAAACTTTACCCAGATTAAAAAAAATTTTAAAAACCAAGAAGAAGTAATGAGACATAAACTTATGGGGATTTCTCCTGGCAAATTCCATTCTAATTTACAACCTAGGACAATGACTTCCAGAAAGGCTCTGCTGCCCTAGAACCAGGACTGGGGAATGGAGAAATGCTACCTCCTTGTGGACGTTTCCCACAACAGCAGCTTTGAACCCACTGCAAAAGGTCACTAAATTTTCACCAACTTGCAGTTCTGTAAATGGCGCCTGCCCTCCAGAAAATTTCTGGGGTCAAAAATCGACCAAAAAATTCAGAAGAGGGCAACCTTCGAAGAAGACAATTTCAAGAGCTATATTGTACTCACGGTTTTTTCTTTTAAGAGAAAAGAAAAAGGCGTAGGAATATGATGAATTTTAAAAATTTTAATGACATGCATACCCATATTACAAAAACCTATCAGCTCGCAGCAGTCACAATGGCCATTAGGAAAAGTGCTGCAAAAAATAAACGGTGAAGGGAGTGTGGAGAAATGCGTACCCTCGGTGGTAAGGGGGGGCATGTAAAGAGCCACTAATGAAAACACAATGTAGGTGCTTTGAAAAGGGAAACATTGAGCTACCAGTCAATCAATCACAACCACTGCTTGGCCTATCACCTGAGAAAATGAGAATCAAAAAGTCACAGGCTGGCAAACCTGTACGCCAGCAATATTTACCATAGCCAACACTTGGAAGCAATGAAAATGTCCATCAACCGAGGAATGCACCAAGAAGAAGTGGTCCACGTACACAATGGAATATTACTCTAATTAATAATAAATATAAATTAAATTTAAAAACAAAGAAAAGCAAGGAGACATCAACATTTGTGGGTTTATCCGGGCACATTGCACTCTAATTTATAACCGAAGAACACCACGGACCGGTAGGTCTGTTTCCCTAGTAGCAGCAAGGGGAACGTAGAAAGGCTGCCGCTCTCTGGCCGTTACCTGCAAAAGCAGGTTTAAAGCCTGAGCTAATGGTCACTTCATATGAACAAGTACTGCAGGGCTGTAAATGAAACCTGCCCTCAAAATGTCTTGAGGGAGATCATGGCCAAAATATTTCAAACGGTGACACATACTTTAAGAAAACACTTTGAAGAAATAAGCTCCAATCACAGCTGGAAAAATAAAAAGGACAAGTCTTAAAGCTCAATTTCAACGCATTATGAGACACATGCAAATTCAACCACAAAGAGGTATCAGCTCACACCACTCAGAATAACCATCAGCAAAAACTACAAAGAATAAATGCTGAAGGTGCTGGGAAGAAATACATACCCTCCACTTTAAGTGGGACGTAACCTGGAAAGAGCCACTAAAGAGATCAGAATAGAGGTGCCTTTAAAAGGTAAACATTGAGCTACCATATGATCCAGCAGACCTATTCCTGGACCTATAACCTAAGAAGACAGAATTGGAAGGACACAGGCACGCAAATCTGCATTGCACAGTATGACAATGGCCAAGATATGGAAGTAACCAAAAAGTCCACCGACAGATGGGTGGACAAAGAAGAACTGCTACCTGTACAGATGGAATATGAGCTAGTGAAAAAATGAAACAATGCCATTTGCAGCACCATAGATGAGTCTAGAAGTAATCACGCAACTCGGAGTAAGTGAGAAAGCGAAAGACACATAGCCTATCATATCACATATAGGTGTTACCTAAAAAATGATACAGACAAAGGTATTTCCACAGAGAAACACTATCATAGATTCATTAAAAAAACTTATGGTTCACCAAATGGAAAGGTGTGAGGATTGGATACATTACCATATTGAGGTTAACAGAGAGACACAAACACACGTGAAATACATAATCACCAAAGACCTACGCAATACCAAGAGAAGACTACTCAACACTGTGTCATAACCTACATGGGAAAAGGATCCGAAGAAGAATAGATATATGTATATGTGTGAAAGAACCACATCTTGCACACCTAGAACAAACAAAACATTGTAATCAAGTTTGCTGTGATAAAAAATAAAAATTAAGTTAAAAATACCAACAAGAAGTAATGAGACATAAACTTAAAGGGCTTTTGCCTCGCACATTCCATTCTAATTTGCAACCTAGAACACCACTTCCAGTAAGGCTCTGTTGCCCTAGTAACCAGATTTGGTAAAGGAGAAATGCTGCCGCCTTGTGGCCGATTCCCGCAAGAGCAGCTTTTAACCCACAGCTAATGGTCACTTACCATTCATTCACAAGGACGCAGGGCTGTAAAGGACACCTGCCCTCAAAATTGTGCTGAGGTAGGGAATGGATAAAAAAAATTCAAAACAGGCAAAATGTTCACGAAGCTAGTATGAAGAGGTAAGTTTTACTCACTCTCTTTTTAAAGAAAGGGAAATGGATAAAAGCTCAACCTCAGGAAGTATTAGACTCATGCAATCTAATCTACGAAAAGTTCTCAACTCACACCCGTCGACTGACCATTGGCAAAAAGTCTACAAACAGTCAATGCTGAAGAGGTTTTAGAGAACTGTGTACCCTCTAGCTGCTGGTGAGATGTAAAAGGGTTAAACGCTAATAATGAGAACAGAAAGGAGCTGCGTTGAAAAGGAAAAATTGAGGTACCATTCAATCCAGCAGGCGCACCAATGGGCCTCTCACCTGAGAAGACCAGAATGAAGAAGACCCGGGCTGCAAAAGCTGCACTGCAGCCTTATTCACAATAGACAAGACAGTGAAGCAACCAAAATGTCCATCAACAGATGAAAGGAAAAGGAAGAAGCGGCCCATGTACACAATGAATACTAGCCATGGAAAACAATGAAACACTGCTCTTTGAGGCACCATAGATGATCTTGGAGATAATCACAGAACGTGAGGTAAGTCGGAAAGCAAAAGTCCTATATCCCATGATATCACTTATAGGCGTTCTCTAATAACTGACACAAATGAACATATTTCCACAGAGAAAGTCCATCACAGACTTATTAAAAAAAAAAAACTATGCTTATCTAAAAGGAAAGGTGGGGGAATGGATAAATGAAGATTAGCGTTACCATATGTATACAAATACATATTATATACATATATCAAAAAGACCGACCATATAGCAAGGAAGGTTTACGGAACACTCTGTAATAATTTACACGGGAAGAGGATCTCTACATAAATAGGTATATAGAATATGTAGATGAACCAGAGTGTGTACACCTTGGACAAGCAACATTCTAACCATTACCCCAATTGAAAAAATTAAAACAACGAACTAGGAGTAATGAGACATAAACTTATGGGGGGTTTTCCTGGCACATTCCATTCAAATTGACCACCTAGGCAAACGACTTCCAGAACGGCTCTGCTGCCCTAGTACCCCGATTTGGGAATGGAGAAATGCTGCATCCTTGTGGCCGTTTCCCACAACAGCAGCTTTAAACCCACTGCAAAAGGTCACTAAATGTTCACCAATTGCAGTTCTGTAAATGACACCTGCCCTCCAAAAAATACTGAGGTCGAAAATCGACCAAAAAATTCTAGAGTGCAACCTTCCAAAAAGAAAATTTGAAGAGGTATATTATACTCACACTCTTTTTCTTTTTTCTTTTAACAGAAAAGCAAAAGGCGTGGAAAAATGATGAATTGTAGGAATTTTTACAGACATGTAAACCCAAATTACAAAAACCTATCAGCTCACCCCAGTCAGAATGGCCATCAACAAAAATGCTGCAAACAAGAAATGCTGACGTGATTGTGGAGAAATGCGTACCCTCGATTCTAAGGGGGACGTGGTAAGAGCCACTAATGACAGCACAATTGAGGTGCCTTGAAAAGGTAAACGTTGAGCTACCATACCAGTCAATCAATCATACCCACTGCTGGGTCTATCACCTGAGAGAATGAAAATCAAAAATCGCAGGCTGGCAATCCTGCACTCCAGCAATATTTACCATAGGCAACGCTTGGAAGCAACGAAAATGTCCATCAACAGAGGAATGCACCAAGAAGAAGTGGTCCATGTACACAATGGAATATTAGCCATGGAAAACATTGAAGCACTGCTCTTTGAGGCACCATAGATGAGCCTGGAGATAATCACAAAACATGAAGTAGGTCGGAAAGCAAAAGACCTATATCCCATATTATCACGTACGGCATTATCTAATAACTGACACAGATGAACATATTTCCAAAGAGAAAGACACTCACAGGCGTAGAAAACAAACTATGCTCATCTAAAAGGAAAGGAGGGGGGAAATTGAGAAATGAAGATTAGTGTGACTATACATATACAAATACATATTATATACATGTATCAAAAAGACCGAACATATAGCAAGGGAGGTCGACGGAACACTGTAATATTTTACATGGGAAGAGGATCTGTACATTAATAGACATACATAATGTACAAATGAACCAGATTGTGTACACCTAGGACAAACAATTTTCTAAACTTTACCCAGATTAAAAAAATTTTAAAAACCAAGAAGAAGTAATGAGACATAAACTTATGGGGATTTCTCCTGGCAAATTCCATTCTAATTTACAACCTAGGACAATGACTTCCAGAAAGGCTCTGCTGCCCTAGTACCCAGATTGGGGAATGGAGAAATGCTACCTCCTTGTGGACGTTTCCCACAACAGCAGCTTTGAACCCACTGCAAAAGGTCACTAAATTTTCACCAACTTGCAGTTCTGTAAATGGCGCCTGCCCTCCAGAAAATTTCTGGGGTCAAAAATCGACCAAAAAATTCAGAAGAGGGCAACCTTCGAAGAAGACAATTTCAAGAGCTATATTGTACTCACGGTTTTTTCTTTTAAGAGAAAAGAAAAAGGCGTAGGAATATGATGAATTTTAAAAATTTTAATGACATGCATACCCATATTACAAAAACCTATCAGCTCGCAGCAGTCACAATGGCCATTAGGAAAAGTGCTGCAAAAAATAAACGGTGACGGGAGTGTGGAGAAATGCGTACCCTCGGTGGTAAGGGGGGGCATGTAAAGAGCCACTAATGAAAACACAATGTAGGTGCTTTGAAAAGGGAAACATTGAGCTACCAGTCAATCAATCACAACCACTGCTTGGCCTATCACCTGAGAAAATGAGAATCAAAAAGTCACAGGCTGGCAAACCTGTACGCCAGCAATATTTACCATAGCCAACACTTGGAAGCAATGAAAATGTCCATCAACCGAGGAATGCACCAAGAAGAAGTGGTCCACGTACACAATGGAATATTACTCTAATTAATAATAAATATAAATTAAATTTAAAAACAAAGAAAAGCAAGGAGACATCAACATTTGTGGGTTTATCCGGGCACATTGCACTCTAATTTATAACCGAAGAACACCACGGACCGGTAGGTCTGTTTCCCTAGTAGCAGCAAGGGGAACGTAGAAAGGCTGCCGCTCTCTGGCCGTTACCTGCAAAAGCAGGTTTAAAGCCTGAGCTAATGGTCACTTCATATGAACAAGTACTGCAGGGCTGTAAATGAAACCTGCCCTCAAAATGTCTTGAGGGAGATCATGGCCAAAATATTTCAAACGGTGACACATACTTTAAGAAAACACTTTGAAGAAATAAGCTCCAATCACAGCTGGAAAAATAAAAAGGACAAGTCTTAAAGCTCAATTTCAACGCATTATGAGACACATGCAAATTCAACCACAAAGAGGTATCAGCTCACACCACTCAGAATAACCATCAGCAAAAACTACAAAGAATAAATGCTGAAGGTGCTGGGAAGAAATACATACCCTCCACTTTAAGTGGGACGTAACCTGGAAAGAGCCACTAAAGAGATCAGAATAGAGGTGCCTTTAAAAGGTAAACATTGAGCTACCATATGATCCAGCAGACCTATTCCTGGACCTATAACCTAAGAAGACAGAATTGGAAGGACACAGGCACGCAAATCTGCATTGCACAGTATGACAATGGCCAAGATATGGAAGTAACCAAAAAGTCCACCGACAGATGGGTGGACAAAGAAGAACTGCTACCTGTACAGATGGAATATGAGCTAGTGAAAAAATGAAACAATGCCATTTGCAGCACCATAGATGAGTCTAGAAGTAATCACGCAACTCGGAGTAAGTGAGAAAGCGAAAGACACATAGCCTATCATATCACATATAGGTGTTACCTAAAAAATGATACAGACAAAGGTATTTCCACAGAGAAACACTATCATAGATTCATTAAAAAAACTTATGGTTCACCAAATGGAAAGGTGTGAGGATTGGATACATTACCATATTGAGGTTAACAGAGAGACACAAACACACGTGAAATACATAATCACCAAAGACCTACGCAATACCAAGAGAAGACTACTCAACACTGTGTCATAACCTACATGGGAAAAGGATCCGAAGAAGAATAGATATATGTATATGTGTGAAAGAACCACATCTTGCACACCTAGAACAAACAAAACATTGTAATCAAGTTTGCTGTGATAAAAAATAAAAATTAAGTTAAAAATACCAACAAGAAGTAATGAGACATAAACTTAAAGGGCTTTTGCCTCGCACATTCCATTCTAATTTGCAACCTAGAACACCACTTCCAGTAAGGCTCTGTTGCCCTAGTAACCAGATTTGGTAAAGGAGAAATGCTGCCGCCTTGTGGCCGATTCCCGCAAGAGCAGCTTTTAACCCACAGCTAATGGTCACTTACCATTCATTCACAAGGACGCAGGGCTGTAAAGGACACCTGCCCTCAAAATTGTGCTGAGGTAGGGAATGGATAAAAAAAATTCAAAACAGGTAAAATGTTCACGAAGCTAGTATGAAGAGGTAAGTTTTACTCACTCTCTTTTTAAAGAAAGGGAAATGGATAAAAGCTCAACCTCAGGAAGTATTAGACTCATGCAATCTAATCTACGAAAAGTTCTCAACTCACACCCGTCGACTGACCATTGGCAAAAAGTCTACAAACAGTCAATGCTGAAGAGGTTTTAGAGAACTGTGTACCCTCTAGCTGCTGGTGAGATGTAAAAGGGTTAAACGCTAATAATGAGAACAGAAAGGAGCTGCGTTGAAAAGGAAAAATTGAGGTACCATTCAATCCAGCAGGCGCACCAATGGGCCTCTCACCTGAGAAGACCAGAATGAAGAAGACCCGGGCTGCAAAAGCTGCACTGCAGCCTTATTCACAATAGACAAGACAGTGAAGCAACCAAAATGTCCATCAACAGATGAAAGGAAAAGGAAGAAGCGGCCCATGTACACAATGAATACTAGCCATGGAAAACAATGAAACACTGCTCTTTGAGGCACCATAGATGATCTTGGAGATAATCACAGAACATGAGGTAAGTCGGAAAGCAAAAGTCCTATATCCCATGATATCACTTATAGGCGTTCTCTAATAACTGACACAAATGAACATATTTCCACAGAGAAAGTCCATCACAGACTTATTAAAAAAAAAAAAACTATGCTTATCTAAAAGGAAAGGTGGGGGAATGGATAAATGAAGATTAGCGTTACCATATGTATACAAATACATATTATATACATATATCAAAAAGACCGACCATATAGCAAGGAAGGTTTACGGAACACTGTGTAATAATTTACACGGGAAGAGGATCTCTACATAAATAGGTATATAGAATATGTAGATGAACCAGAGTGTGTACACCTTGGACAAGCAACATTCTAACCATTACCCCAATTGAAAAAATTAAAACAACGAACTAGGAGTAATGAGACATAAACTTATGGGGGGTTTTCCTGGCACATTCCATTCAAATTGACCACCTAGGCAAACGACTTCCAGAACGGCTCTGCTGCCCTAGTACCCCGATTTGGGAATGGAGAAATGCTGCATCCTTGTGGCCGTTTCCCACAACAGCAGCTTTAAACCCACTGCAAAAGGTCACTAAATGTTCACCAATTGCAGTTCTGTAAATGACACCTGCCCTCCAAAAAATACTGAGGTCGAAAATCGACCAAAAAATTCTAGAGTGCAACCTTCCAAAAAGAAAATTTGAAGAGGTATATTATACTCACACTCTTTTTTCTTTTAACAGAAAAGCAAAAGGCGTGGAAAAATGATGAATTGTAGGAATTTTTACAGACATGTAAACCCAAATTACAAAAACCTATCAGCTCACCCCAGTCAGAATGGCCATCAACAAAAATGCTGCAAACAATAAATGCTGACGTGATTGTGGAGAAATGCGTACCCTCGATTCTAAGGGGGACGTGGTAAGAGCCACTAATGACAGCACAATTGAGGTGCCTTGAAAAGGTAAACGTTGAGCTACCATACCAGTCAATCAATCATACCCACTGCTGGGTCTATCACCTGAGAGAATGAAAATCAAAAATCGCAGGCTGGCAATCCTGCACTCCAGCAATATTTACCATAGGCAACGCTTGGAAGCAACGAAAATGTCCATCAACAGAGGAATGCACCAAGAAGAAGTGGTCCATGTACACAATGGAATATTAGCCATGGAAAACATTGAAGCACTGCTCTTTGAGGCACCATAGATGAGCCTGGAGATAATCACAAAACATGAAGTAGGTCGGAAAGCAAAAGACCTATATCCCATATTATCACGTACGGCATTATCTAATAACTGACACAGATGAACATATTTCCAAAGAGAAAGACACTCACAGGCATAGAAAACAAACTATGCTCATCTAAAAGGAAAGGAGGGGGGAAATTGAGAAATGAAGATTAGTGTGACTATACATATACAAATACATATTATATACATGTATCAAAAAGACCGAACATATAGCAAGGGAGGTCGACGGAACACTGTAATATTTTACATGGGAAGAGGATCTGTACATTAATAGACATACATAATGTACAAATGAACCAGATTGTGTACACCTAGGACAAACAATTTTCTAAACTTTACCCAGATTAAAAAAATTTTAAAAACCAAGAAGAAGTAATGAGACATAAACTTATGGGGATTTCTCCTGGCAAATTCCATTCTAATTTACAACCTAGGACAATGACTTCCAGAAAGGCTCTGCTGCCCTAGTACCCAGATTGGGGAATGGAGAAATGCTACCTCCTTGTGGACGTTTCCCACAACAGCAGCTTTGAACCCACTGCAAAAGGTCACTAAATTTTCACCAACTTGCAGTTCTGTAAATGGCGCCTGCCCTCCAGAAAATTTCTGGGGTCAAAAATCGACCAAAAAATTCAGAAGAGGGCAACCTTCGAAGAAGACAATTTCAAGAGCTATATTGTACTCACGGTTTTTTCTTTTAAGAGAAAAGAAAAAGGCGTAGGAATATGATGAATTTTAAAAATTTTAATGACATGCATACCCATATTACAAAAACCTATCAGCTCGCAGCAGTCACAATGGCCATTAGGAAAAGTGCTGCAAAAAATAAACGGTGACGGGAGTGTGGAGAAATGCGTACCCTCGGTGGTAAGGGGGGGCATGTAAAGAGCCACTAATGAAAACACAATGTAGGTGCTTTGAAAAGGGAAACATTGAGCTACCAGTCAATCAATCACAACCACTGCTTGGCCTATCACCTGAGAAAATGAGAATCAAAAAGTCACAGGCTGGCAAACCTGTACGCCAGCAATATTTACCATAGCCAACACTTGGAAGCAATGAAAATGTCCATCAACCGAGGAATGCACCAAGAAGAAGTGGTCCACGTACACAATGGAATATTACTCTAATTAATAATAAATATAAATTAAATTTAAAAACAAAGAAAAGCAAGGAGACATCAACATTTGTGGGTTTATCCGGGCACATTGCACTCTAATTTATAACCGAAGAACACCACGGACCGGTAGGTCTGTTTCCCTAGTAGCAGCAAGGGGAACGTAGAAAGGCTGCCGCTCTCTGGCCGTTACCTGCAAAAGCAGGTTTAAAGCCTGAGCTAATGGTCACTTCATATGAACAAGTACTGCAGGGCTGTAAATGAAACCTGCCCTCAAAATGTCTTGAGGGAGATCATGGCCAAAATATTTCAAACGGTGACACATACTTTAAGAAAACACTTTGAAGAAATAAGCTCCAATCACAGCTGGAAAAATAAAAAGGACAAGTCTTAAAGCTCAATTTCAACGCATTATGAGACACATGCAAATTCAACCACAAAGAGGTATCAGCTCACACCACTCAGAATAACCATCAGCAAAAACTACAAAGAATAAATGCTGAAGGTGCTGGGAAGAAATACATACCCTCCACTTTAAGTGGGACGTAACCTGGAAAGAGCCACTAAAGAGATCAGAATAGAGGTGCCTTTAAAAGGTAAACATTGAGCTACCATATGATCCAGCAGACCTATTCCTGGACCTATAACCTAAGAAGACAGAATTGGAAGGACACAGGCACGCAAATCTGCATTGCACAGTATGACAATGGCCAAGATATGGAAGTAACCAAAAAGTCCACCGACAGATGGGTGGACAAAGAAGAACTGCTACCTGTACAGATGGAATATGAGCTAGTGAAAAAATGAAACAATGCCATTTGCAGCACCATAGATGAGTCTAGAAGTAATCACGCAACTCGGAGTAAGTGAGAAAGCGAAAGACACATAGCCTATCATATCACATATAGGTGTTACCTAAAAAATGATACAGACAAAGGTATTTCCACAGAGAAACACTATCATAGATTCATTAAAAAAACTTATGGTTCACCAAATGGAAAGGTGTGAGGATTGGATACATTACCATATTGAGGTTAACAGAGAGACACAAACACACGTGAAATACATAATCACCAAAGACCTACGCAATACCAAGAGAAGACTACTCAACACTGTGTCATAACCTACATGGGAAAAGGATCCGAAGAAGAATAGATATATGTATATGTGTGAAAGAACCACATCTTGCACACCTAGAACAAACAAAACATTGTAATCAAGTTTGCTGTGATAAAAAATAAAAATTAAGTTAAAAATACCAACAAGAAGTAATGAGACATAAACTTAAAGGGCTTTTGCCTCGCACATTCCATTCTAATTTGCAACCTAGAACACCACTTCCAGTAAGGCTCTGTTGCCCTAGTAACCAGATTTGGTAAAGGAGAAATGCTGCCGCCTTGTGGCCGATTCCCGCAAGAGCAGCTTTTAACCCACAGCTAATGGTCACTTACCATTCATTCACAAGGACGCAGGGCTGTAAAGGACACCTGCCCTCAAAATTGTGCTGAGGTAGGGAATGGATAAAAAAAATTCAAAACAGGCAAAATGTTCACGAAGCTAGTATGAAGAGGTAAGTTTTACTCACTCTCTTTTTAAAGAAAGGGAAATGGATAAAAGCTCAACCTCAGGAAGTATTAGACTCATGCAATCTAATCTACGAAAAGTTCTCAACTCACACCCGTCGACTGACCATTGGCAAAAAGTCTACAAACAGTCAATGCTGAAGAGGTTTTAGAGAACTGTGTACCCTCTAGCTGCTGGTGAGATGTAAAAGGGTTAAACGCTAATAATGAGAACAGAAAGGAGCTGCGTTGAAAAGGAAAAATTGAGGTACCATTCAATCCAGCAGGCGCACCAATGGGCCTCTCACCTGAGAAGACCAGAATGAAGAAGACCCGGGCTGCAAAAGCTGCACTGCAGCCTTATTCACAATAGACAAGACAGTGAAGCAACCAAAATGTCCATCAACAGATGAAAGGAAAAGGAAGAAGCGGCCCATGTACACAATGAATACTAGCCATGGAAAACAATGAAACACTGCTCTTTGAGGCACCATAGATGATCTTGGAGATAATCACAGAACATGAGGTAAGTCGGAAAGCAAAAGTCCTATATCCCATGATATCACTTATAGGCGTTCTCTAATAACTGACACAAATGAACATATTTCCACAGAGAAAGTCCATCACAGACTTATTAAAAAAAAAAAAACTATGCTTATCTAAAAGGAAAGGTGGGGGAATGGATAAATGAAGATTAGCGTTACCATATGTATACAAATACATATTATATACATATATCAAAAAGACCGACCATATAGCAAGGAAGGTTTACGGAACACTGTGTAATAATTTACACGGGAAGAGGATCTCTACATAAATAGGTATATAGAATATGTAGATGAACCAGAGTGTGTACACCTTGGACAAGCAACATTCTAACCATTACCCCAATTGAAAAAATTAAAACAACGATCTAGGAGTAATGAGACATAAACTTATGGGGGGTTTTCCTGGCACATTCCATTCAAATTGACCACCTAGGCAAATGACTTCCAGAACGGCTCTGCTGCCCTAGTACCCCGATTTGGGAATGGAGAAATGCTGCATCCTTGTGGCCGTTTCCCACAACAGCAGCTTTAAACCCACTGCAAAAGGTCACTAAATGTTCACCAATTGCAGTTCTGTAAATGACACCTGCCCTCCAAAAAATACTGAGGTCGAAAATCGACCAAAAAATTCTAGAGTGCAACCTTCCAAAAAGAAAATTTGAAGAGGTATATTATACTCACACTCTTTTTCTTTTTTCTTTTAACAGAAAAGCAAAAGGCGTGGAAAAATGATGAATTGTAGGAATTTTTACAGACATGTAAACCCAAATTACAAAAACCTATCAGCTCACCCCAGTCAGAATGGCCATCAACAAAAATGCTGCAAACAAGAAATGCTGACGTGATTGTGGAGAAATGCGTACCCTCGATTCTAAGGGGGACGTGGTAAGAGCCACTAATGACAGCACAATTGAGGTGCCTTGAAAAGGTAAACGTTGAGCTACCATACCAGTCAATCAATCATACCCACTGCTGGGTCTATCACCTGAGAGAATGAAAATCAAAAATCGCAGGCTGGCAATCCTGCACTCCAGCAATATTTACCATAGGCAACGCTTGGAAGCAACGAAAATGTCCATCAACAGAGGAATGCACCAAGAAGAAGTGGTCCATGTACACAATGGAATATTAGCCATGGAAAACATTGAAGCACTGCTCTTTGAGGCACCATAGATGAGCCTGGAGATAATCACAAAACATGAAGTAGGTCGGAAAGCAAAAGACCTATATCCCATATTATCACATACGGCATTATCTAATAACTGACACAGATGAACATATTTCCAAAGAGAAAGACACTCACAGGCGTAGAAAACAAACTATGCTCATCTAAAAGGAAAGGAGGGGGGAAATTGAGAAATGAAGATTAGTGTGACTATACATATACAAATACATATTATATACATGTATCAAAAAGACCGAACATATAGCAAGGGAGGTCGACGGAACACTGTAATATTTTACATGGGAAGAGGATCTGTACATTAATAGACATACATAATGTACAAATGAACCAGATTGTGTACACCTAGGACAAACAATTTTCTAAACTTTACCCAGATTAAAAAAATTTTAAAAACCAAGAAGAAGTAATGAGACATAAACTTATGGGGATTTCTCCTGGCAAATTCCATTCTAATTTACAACCTAGGACAATGACTTCCAGAAAGGCTCTGCTGCCCTAGTACCCAGATTGGGGAATGGAGAAATGCTACCTCCTTGTGGACGTTTCCCACAACAGCAGCTTTGAACCCACTGCAAAAGGTCACTAAATTTTCACCAACTTGCAGTTCTGTAAATGGCGCCTGCCCTCCAGAAAATTTCTGGGGTCAAAAATCGACCAAAAAATTCAGAAGAGGGCAACCTTCGAAGAAGACAATTTCAAGAGCTATATTGTACTCACGGTTTTTTCTTTTAAGAGAAAAGAAAAAGGCGTAGGAATATGATGAATTTTAAAAATTTTAATGACATGCATACCCATATTACAAAAACCTATCAGCTCGCAGCAGTCACAATGGCCATTAGGAAAAGTGCTGCAAAAAATAAACGGTGAAGGGAGTGTGGAGAAATGCGTACCCTCGGTGGTAAGGGGGGGCATGTAAAGAGCCACTAATGAAAACACAATGTAGGTGCTTTGAAAAGGGAAACATTGAGCTACCAGTCAATCAATCACAACCACTGCTTGGCCTATCACCTGAGAAAATGAGAATCAAAAAGTCACAGGCTGGCAAACCTGTACGCCAGCAATATTTACCATAGCCAACACTTGGAAGCAATGAAAATGTCCATCAACCGAGGAATGCACCAAGAAGAAGTGGTCCACGTACACAATGGAATATTACTCTAATTAATAATAAATATAAATTAAATTTAAAAACAAAGAAAAGCAAGGAGACATCAACATTTGTGGGTTTATCCGGGCACATTGCACTCTAATTTATAACCGAAGAACACCACGGACCGGTAGGTCTGTTTCCCTAGTAGCAGCAAGGGGAACGTAGAAAGGCTGCCGCTCTCTGGCCGTTACCTGCAAAAGCAGGTTTAAAGCCTGAGCTAATGGTCACTTCATATGAACAAGTACTGCAGGGCTGTAAATGAAACCTGCCCTCAAAATGTCTTGAGGGAGATCATGGCCAAAATATTTCAAACGGTGACACATACTTTAAGAAAACACTTTGAAGAAATAAGCTCCAATCACAGCTGGAAAAATAAAAAGGACAAGTCTTAAAGCTCAATTTCAACGCATTATGAGACACATGCAAATTCAACCACAAAGAGGTATCAGCTCACACCACTCAGAATAACCATCAGCAAAAACTACAAAGAATAAATGCTGAAGGTGCTGGGAAGAAATACATACCCTCCACTTTAAGTGGGACGTAACCTGGAAAGAGCCACTAAAGAGATCAGAATAGAGGTGCCTTTAAAAGGTAAACATTGAGCTACCATATGATCCAGCAGACCTATTCCTGGACCTATAACCTAAGAAGACAGAATTGGAAGGACACAGGCACGCAAATCTGCATTGCACAGTATGACAATGGCCAAGATATGGAAGTAACCAAAAAGTCCACCGACAGATGGGTGGACAAAGAAGAACTGCTACCTGTACAGATGGAATATGAGCTAGTGAAAAAATGAAACAATGCCATTTGCAGCACCATAGATGAGTCTAGAAGTAATCACGCAACTCGGAGTAAGTGAGAAAGCGAAAGACACATAGCCTATCATATCACATATAGGTGTTACCTAAAAAATGATACAGACAAAGGTATTTCCACAGAGAAACACTATCATAGATTCATTAAAAAAACTTATGGTTCACCAAATGGAAAGGTGTGAGGATTGGATACATTACCATATTGAGGTTAACAGAGAGACACAAACACACGTGAAATACATAATCACCAAAGACCTACGCAATACCAAGAGAAGACTACTCAACACTGTGTCATAACCTACATGGGAAAAGGATCCGAAGAAGAATAGATATATGTATATGTGTGAAAGAACCACATCTTGCACACCTAGAACAAACAAAACATTGTAATCAAGTTTGCTGTGATAAAAAATAAAAATTAAGTTAAAAATACCAACAAGAAGTAATGAGACATAAACTTAAAGGGCTTTTGCCTCGCACATTCCATTCTAATTTGCAACCTAGAACACCACTTCCAGTAAGGCTCTGTTGCCCTAGTAACCAGATTTGGTAAAGGAGAAATGCTGCCGCCTTGTGGCCGATTCCCGCAAGAGCAGCTTTTAACCCACAGCTAATGGTCACTTACCATTCATTCACAAGGACGCAGGGCTGTAAAGGACACCTGCCCTCAAAATTGTGCTGAGGTAGGGAATGGATAAAAAAAATTCAAAACAGGCAAAATGTTCACGAAGCTAGTATGAAGAGGTAAGTTTTACTCACTCTCTTTTTAAAGAAAGGGAAATGGATAAAAGCTCAACCTCAGGAAGTATTAGACTCATGCAATCTAATCTACGAAAAGTTCTCAACTCACACCCGTCGACTGACCATTGGCAAAAAGTCTACAAACAGTCAATGCTGAAGAGGTTTTAGAGAACTGTGTACCCTCTAGCTGCTGGTGAGATGTAAAAGGGTTAAACGCTAATAATGAGAACAGAAAGGAGCTGCGTTGAAAAGGAAAAATTGAGGTACCATTCAATCCAGCAGGCGCACCAATGGGCCTCTCACCTGAGAAGACCAGAATGAAGAAGACCCGGGCTGCAAAAGCTGCACTGCAGCCTTATTCACAATAGACAAGACAGTGAAGCAACCAAAATGTCCATCAACAGATGAAAGGAAAAGGAAGAAGCGGCCCATGTACACAATGAATACTAGCCATGGAAAACAATGAAACACTGCTCTTTGAGGCACCATAGATGATCTTGGAGATAATCACAGAACGTGAGGTAAGTCGGAAAGCAAAAGTCCTATATCCCATGATATCACTTATAGGCGTTCTCTAATAACTGACACAAATGAACATATTTCCACAGAGAAAGTCCATCACAGACTTATTAAAAAAAAAAAACTATGCTTATCTAAAAGGAAAGGTGGGGGAATGGATAAATGAAGATTAGCGTTACCATATGTATACAAATACATATTATATACATATATCAAAAAGACCGACCATATAGCAAGGAAGGTTTACGGAACACTCTGTAATAATTTACACGGGAAGAGGATCTCTACATAAATAGGTATATAGAATATGTAGATGAACCAGAGTGTGTACACCTTGGACAAGCAACATTCTAACCATTACCCCAATTGAAAAAATTAAAACAACGAACTAGGAGTAATGAGACATAAACTTATGGGGGGTTTTCCTGGCACATTCCATTCAAATTGACCACCTAGGCAAACGACTTCCAGAACGGCTCTGCTGCCCTAGTACCCCGATTTGGGAATGGAGAAATGCTGCATCCTTGTGGCCGTTTCCCACAACAGCAGCTTTAAACCCACTGCAAAAGGTCACTAAATGTTCACCAATTGCAGTTCTGTAAATGACACCTGCCCTCCAAAAAATACTGAGGTCGAAAATCGACCAAAAAATTCTAGAGTGCAACCTTCCAAAAAGAAAATTTGAAGAGGTATATTATACTCACACTCTTTTTCTTTTTTCTTTTAACAGAAAAGCAAAAGGCGTGGAAAAATGATGAATTGTAGGAATTTTTACAGACATGTAAACCCAAATTACAAAAACCTATCAGCTCACCCCAGTCAGAATGGCCATCAACAAAAATGCTGCAAACAAGAAATGCTGACGTGATTGTGGAGAAATGCGTACCCTCGATTCTAAGGGGGACGTGGTAAGAGCCACTAATGACAGCACAATTGAGGTGCCTTGAAAAGGTAAACGTTGAGCTACCATACCAGTCAATCAATCATACCCACTGCTGGGTCTATCACCTGAGAGAATGAAAATCAAAAATCGCAGGCTGGCAATCCTGCACTCCAGCAATATTTACCATAGGCAACGCTTGGAAGCAACGAAAATGTCCATCAACAGAGGAATGCACCAAGAAGAAGTGGTCCATGTACACAATGGAATATTAGCCATGGAAAACATTGAAGCACTGCTCTTTGAGGCACCATAGATGAGCCTGGAGATAATCACAAAACATGAAGTAGGTCGGAAAGCAAAAGACCTATATCCCATATTATCACGTACGGCATTATCTAATAACTGACACAGATGAACATATTTCCAAAGAGAAAGACACTCACAGGCGTAGAAAACAAACTATGCTCATCTAAAAGGAAAGGAGGGGGGAAATTGAGAAATGAAGATTAGTGTGACTATACATATACAAATACATATTATATACATGTATCAAAAAGACCGAACATATAGCAAGGGAGGTCGACGGAACACTGTAATATTTTACATGGGAAGAGGATCTGTACATTAATAGACATACATAATGTACAAATGAACCAGATTGTGTACACCTAGGACAAACAATTTTCTAAACTTTACCCAGATTAAAAAAATTTTAAAAACCAAGAAGAAGTAATGAGACATAAACTTATGGGGATTTCTCCTGGCAAATTCCATTCTAATTTACAACCTAGGACAATGACTTCCAGAAAGGCTCTGCTGCCCTAGTACCCAGATTGGGGAATGGAGAAATGCTACCTCCTTGTGGACGTTTCCCACAACAGCAGCTTTGAACCCACTGCAAAAGGTCACTAAATTTTCACCAACTTGCAGTTCTGTAAATGGCGCCTGCCCTCCAGAAATTTTCTGGGGTCAAAAATCGACCAAAAAATTCAGAAGAGGGCAACCTTCGAAGAAGACAATTTCAAGAGCTATATTGTACTCACGGTTTTTTCTTTTAAGAGAAAAGAAAAAGGCGTAGGAATATGATGAATTTTAAAAATTTTAATGACATGCATACCCATATTACAAAAACCTATCAGCTCGCAGCAGTCACAATGGCCATTAGGAAAAGTGCTGCAAAAAATAAACGGTGAAGGGAGTGTGGAGAAATGCGTACCCTCGGTGGTAAGGGGGGGCATGTAAAGAGCCACTAATGAAAACACAATGTAGGTGCTTTGAAAAGGGAAACATTGAGCTACCAGTCAATCAATCACAACCACTGCTTGGCCTATCACCTGAGAAAATGAGAATCAAAAAGTCACAGGCTGGCAAACCTGTACGCCAGCAATATTTACCATAGCCAACACTTGGAAGCAATGAAAATGTCCATCAACCGAGGAATGCACCAAGAAGAAGTGGTCCACGTACACAATGGAATATTACTCTAATTAATAATAAATATAAATTAAATTTAAAAACAAAGAAAAGCAAGGAGACATCAACATTTGTGGGTTTATCCGGGCACATTGCACTCTAATTTATAACTGAAGAACACCACGGACCGGTAGGTCTGTTTCCCTAGTAGCAGCAAGGGGAACGTAGAAAGGCTGCCGCTCTCTGGCCGTTACCTGCAAAAGCAGGTTTAAAGCCTGAGCTAATGGTCACTTCATATGAACAAGTACTGCAGGGCTGTAAATGAAACCTGCCCTCAAAATGTCTTGAGGGAGATCATGGCCAAAATATTTCAAACGGTGACACATACTTTAAGAAAACACTTTGAAGAAATAAGCTCCAATCACAGCTGGAAAAATAAAAAGGACATGTCTTACAGCTCAATTTCAACGCATTATGAGACACATGCAAATTCAACCACAAAGAGGTATCAGCTCACACCACTCAGAATAACCATCAGCAAAAACTACAAAGAATAAATGCTGAAGGTGCTGGGAAGAAATGCATACCCTCCACTTTAAGTGGGACGTAACCTGGAAAGAGCCACTAAAGAGAAAAGAATAGAGGTGCCTTTAAAAGGTAAACATTGAGCTACCATATGATCCAGCAGACCTATTCCTGGACCTATAACCTAAGAAGACAGAATTGGAAGGACACAGGTACGCAAATCTGCATTGCATAGTATAACAATGGCCAAGATACGGAAGTAACCAAAAAGTCCAACGACAGATGGGTGGACAAAGAAGAACTGCTACATGTACAGATGGAATATGAGCTAGTGAAAAAATGAAACAATGCCATTTGCAGCACCATATTTGAGTTTAGAAGTAATCACGCAACTTGGAGTAAGTGAGAAAGCGAAAGACACATATCCTATCATATCACATATAGGTGTTACCTAAAAAATGATACAAACAAAGGTATTTCCACAGAGAAACACTATCATAGATTCATAAAAAAAATCTTATGGTTCACCAAATGGAAAGGTGTGAAGATTGGATACATTACCGTATTGAGGTGAACAGAGAGATACAAACACATGTGAAATATATAATCACCAAAGACCTACGCAATACCAAGAGAAGACTACTCAACATTGTGTCGTAATCTACATGGGAAAAGGATCCGAAGAAAAATAGATAAATGTATATGTGTGAAAGAACCACATCTTGCACACCTAGAACAAACAAAACATTGTAATCAAGTTTGCTGTGAAAAAAAATAAAAATTAAGTTAAAAATACCAACAAGAAGTAATGAGACATAAACTTAAAGGGCTTTTTCCTCGCACATTCCATTCTAATTTACAACCTAGAACACCACTTCCAGTAAGGCTCTGTTGCCCTAGTAACCAGATTTGGTAAAGGAGAAATGCTGCCGCCTTGTGGCCGATTCCCGCAACAGCAGCTTTTAACCCACAGCTAATGGTCACTTACCATTCATTCACAAGGACGCAGGGCTGTAAAGGACACCTGCCCTCAAAATTGTGCTGAGGTAGGGAATGGATAAAAATAATTCAAAACAGGCAAAATGTTCACGAAGCTAGTATGAAGAGGTAAGTTTTACTCACTCTCTTTTTAAAGAAAGGGAAATGGATAAAAGCTCAACCTCAGGAAGTATTAGACTCATGCAATCTAATCTACGAAAAGTTCTCAACTCACACCCGTCGACTGACCATTGGCAAAAAGTCTACAAACAGTCAATGCTGAAGAGGTTTTAGAGAACTGTGTACCCTCTAGCTGCTGGTGAGATGTAAAAGGGTTAAACGCTAATAATGAGAACAGAAAGGAGCTGCGTTGAAAAGGAAAAATTGAGGTACCATTCAATCCAGCAGGCGCACCAATGGGCCTCTCACCTGAGAAGACCAGAATGAAGAAGACCCGGGCTGCAAAAGCTGCACTGCAGCCTTATTCACAATAGACAAGACAGTGAAGCAACCAAAGTGTCCATCAACAGATGAAAGGAAAAGGAAGAAGCGGCCCATGTACACAATGAATACTAGCCATGGAAAACAATGAAACACTGCTCTTTGAGGCACCATAGATGATCTTGGAGATAATCACAGAACATGAGGTAAGTCGGAAAGCAAAAGTCCTATATCCCATGATATCACTTATAGGCGTTCTCTAATAACTGACACAAATGAACATATTTCCACAGAGAAAGTCCATCACAGACTTATTAAAAAAAAAAACTATGCTTATCTAAAAGGAAAGGTGGGGGAATGGATAAATGAAGATTAGCGTTACCATATGTATACAAATACATATTATATACATATATCAAAAAGACCGACCATATAGCAAGGAAGGTTTACGGAACACTGTGTAATAATTTACACGGGAAGAGGATCTCTACATAAATAGGTATATAGAATATGTAGATGAACCAGAGTGTGTACACCTTGGACAAGCAACATTCTAACCATTACCCCAATTGAAAAAATTAAAACAACGAACTAGGAGTAATGAGACATAAACTTATGGGGGGTTTTCCTGGCACATTCCATTCAAATTGACCACCTAGGCAAACGACTTCCAGAACGGCTCTGCTGCCCTAGTACCCCGATTTGGGAATGGAGAAATGCTGCATCCTTGTGGCCGTTTCCCACAACAGCAGCTTTAAACCCACTGCAAAAGGTCACTAAATGTTCACCAATTGCAGTTCTGTAAATGACACCTGCCCTCCAAAAAATACTGAGGTCGAAAATCGACCAAAAAATTCTAGAGTGCAACCTTCCAAAAAGAAAATTTGAAGAGGTATATTATACTCACACTCTTTTTCTTTTTTCTTTTAACAGAAAAGCAAAAGGCGTGGAAAAATGATGAATTGTAGGAATTTTTACAGACATGTAAACCCAAATTACAAAAACCTATCAGCTCACCCCAGTCAGAATGGCCATCAACAAAAATGCTGCAAACAAGAAATGCTGACGTGATTGTGGAGAAATGCGTACCCTCGATTCTAAGGGGGACGTGGTAAGAGCCACTAATGACAGCACAATTGAGGTGCCTTGAAAAGGTAAACGTTGAGCTACCATACCAGTCAATCAATCATACCCACTGCTGGGTCTATCACCTGAGAGAATGAAAATCAAAAATCGC
Organism: Balaenoptera borealis; assembly: GCF_965194805.1. Taxonomy (NCBI): domain Eukaryota; kingdom Metazoa; phylum Chordata; class Mammalia; order Artiodactyla; family Balaenopteridae; genus Balaenoptera; species Balaenoptera borealis. The sequence goes on along the minus strand of NW_028122443.1, from coordinate 26,351 downwards.
AGGCTGGCAATCCTGCACTCCAGCAATATTTACCATAGGCAACGCTTGGAAGCAACGAAAATGTCCATCAACAGAGGAATGCACCAAGAAGAAGTGGTCCATGTACACAATGGAATATTAGCCATGGAAAACATTGAAGCACTGCTCTTTGAGGCACCATAGATGAGCCTGGAGATAATCACAAAACATGAAGTAGGTCGGAAAGCAAAAGACCTATATCCCATATTATCACATACGGCATTATCTAATAACTGACACAGATGAACATATTTCCAAAGAGAAAGACACTCACAGGCGTAGAAAACAAACTATGCTCATCTAAAAGGAAAGGAGGGGGGAAATTGAGAAATGAAGATTAGTGTGACTATACATATACAAATACATATTATATACATGTATCAAAAAGACCGAACATATAGCAAGGGAGGTCGACGGAACACTGTAATATTTTACATGGGAAGAGGATCTGTACATTAATAGACATACATAATGTACAAATGAACCAGATTGTGTACACCTAGGACAAACAATTTTCTAAACTTTACCCAGATTAAAAAAATTTTAAAAACCAAGAAGAAGTAATGAGACATAAACTTATGGGGATTTCTCCTGGCAAATTCCATTCTAATTTACAACCTAGGACAATGACTTCCAGAAAGGCTCTGCTGCCCTAGTACCCAGATTGGGGAATGGAGAAATGCTACCTCCTTGTGGACGTTTCCCACAACAGCAGCTTTGAACCCACTGCAAAAGGTCACTAAATTTTCACCAACTTGCAGTTCTGTAAATGGCGCCTGCCCTCCAGAAAATTTCTGGGGTCAAAAATCGACCAAAAAATTCAGAAGAGGGCAACCTTCGAAGAAGACAATTTCAAGAGCTATATTGTACTCACGGTTTTTTCTTTTAAGAGAAAAGAAAAAGGCGTAGGAATATGATGAATTTTAAAAATTTTAATGACATGCATACCCATATTACAAAAACCTATCAGCTCGCAGCAGTCACAATGGCCATTAGGAAAAGTGCTGCAAAATATAAACGGTGAAGGGAGTGTGGAGAAATGCGTACCCTCGGTGGTAAGGGGGGGCATGTAAAGAGCCACTAATGAAAACACAATGTAGGTGCTTTGAAAAGGGAAACATTGAGCTACCAGTCAATCAATCACAACCACTGCTTGGCCTATCACCTGAGAAAATGAGAATCAAAAAGTCACAGGCTGGCAAACCTGTACGCCAGCAATATTTACCATAGCCAACACTTGGAAGCAATGAAAATGTCCATCAACCGAGGAATGCACCAAGAAGAAGTGGTCCACGTACACAATGGAATATTACTCTAATTAATAATAAATATAAATTAAATTTAAAAACAAAGAAAAGCAAGGAGACATCAACATTTGTGGGTTTATCCGGGCACATTGCACTCTAATTTATAACCGAAGAACACCACGGACCGGTAGGTCTGTTTCCCTAGTAGCAGCAAGGGGAACGTAGAAAGGCTGCCGCTCTCTGGCCGTTACCTGCAAAAGCAGGTTTAAAGCCTGAGCTAATGGTCACTTCATATGAACAAGTACTGCAGGGCTGTAAATGAAACCTGCCCTCAAAATGTCTTGAGGGAGATCATGGCCAAAATATTTCAAACGGTGACACATACTTTAAGAAAACACTTTGAAGAAATAAGCTCCAATCACAGCTGGAAAAATAAAAAGGACAAGTCTTAAAGCTCAATTTCAACGCATTATGAGACACATGCAAATTCAACCACAAAGAGGTATCAGCTCACACCACTCAGAATAACCATCAGCAAAAACTACAAAGAATAAATGCTGAAGGTGCTGGGAAGAAATACATACCCTCCACTTTAAGTGGGACGTAACCTGGAAAGAGCCACTAAAGAGATCAGAATAGAGGTGCCTTTAAAAGGTAAACATTGAGCTACCATATGATCCAGCAGACCTATTCCTGGACCTATAACCTAAGAAGACAGAATTGGAAGGACACAGGCACGCAAATCTGCATTGCACAGTATGACAATGGCCAAGATATGGAAGTAACCAAAAAGTCCACCGACAGATGGGTGGACAAAGAAGAACTGCTACCTGTACAGATGGAATATGAGCTAGTGAAAAAATGAAACAATGCCATTTGCAGCACCATAGATGAGTCTAGAAGTAATCACGCAACTCGGAGTAAGTGAGAAAGCGAAAGACACATAGCCTATCATATCACATATAGGTGTTACCTAAAAAATGATACAGACAAAGGTATTTCCACAGAGAAACACTATCATAGATTCATTAAAAAAACTTATGGTTCACCAAATGGAAAGGTGTGAGGATTGGATACATTACCATATTGAGGTTAACAGAGAGACACAAACACACGTGAAATACATAATCACCAAAGACCTACGCAATACCAAGAGAAGACTACTCAACACTGTGTCATAACCTACATGGGAAAAGGATCCGAAGAAGAATAGATATATGTATATGTGTGAAAGAACCACATCTTGCACACCTAGAACAAACAAAACATTGTAATCAAGTTTGCTGTGATAAAAAATAAAAATTAAGTTAAAAATACCAACAAGAAGTAATGAGACATAAACTTAAAGGGCTTTTGCCTCGCACATTCCATTCTAATTTGCAACCTAGAACACCACTTCCAGTAAGGCTCTGTTGCCCTAGTAACCAGATTTGGTAAAGGAGAAATGCTGCCGCCTTGTGGCCGATTCCCGCAAGAGCAGCTTTTAACCCACAGCTAATGGTCACTTACCATTCATTCACAAGGACGCAGGGCTGTAAAGGACACCTGCCCTCAAAATTGTGCTGAGGTAGGGAATGGATAAAAAAAATTCAAAACAGGCAAAATGTTCACGAAGCTAGTATGAAGAGGTAAGTTTTACTCACTCTCTTTTTAAAGAAAGGGAAATGGATAAAAGCTCAACCTCAGGAAGTATTAGACTCATGCAATCTAATCTACGAAAAGTTCTCAACTCACACCCGTCGACTGACCATTGGCAAAAAGTCTACAAACAGTCAATGCTGAAGAGGTTTTAGAGAACTGTGTACCCTCTAGCTGCTGGTGAGATGTAAAAGGGTTAAACGCTAATAATGAGAACAGAAAGGAGCTGCGTTGAAAAGGAAAAATTGAGGTACCATTCAATCCAGCAGGCGCACCAATGGGCCTCTCACCTGAGAAGACCAGAATGAAGAAGACCCGGGCTGCAAAAGCTGCACTGCAGCCTTATTCACAATAGACAAGACAGTGAAGCAACCAAAATGTCCATCAACAGATGAAAGGAAAAGGAAGAAGCGGCCCATGTACACAATGAATACTAGCCATGGAAAACAATGAAACACTGCTCTTTGAGGCACCATAGATGATCTTGGAGATAATCACAGAACATGAGGTAAGTCGGAAAGCAAAAGTCCTATATCCCATGATATCACTTATAGGCGTTCTCTAATAACTGACACAAATGAACATATTTCCACAGAGAAAGTCCATCACAGACTTATTAAAAAAAAAAAAACTATGCTTATCTAAAAGGAAAGGTGGGGGAATGGATAAATGAAGATTAGCGTTACCATATGTATACAAATACATATTATATACATATATCAAAAAGACCGACCATATAGCAAGGAAGGTTTACGGAACACTGTGTAATAATTTACACGGGAAGAGGATCTCTACATAAATAGGTATATAGAATATGTAGATGAACCAGAGTGTGTACACCTTGGACAAGCAACATTCTAACCATTACCCCAATTGAAAAAATTAAAACAACGATCTAGGAGTAATGAGACATAAACTTATGGGGGGTTTTCCTGGCACATTCCATTCAAATTGACCACCTAGGCAAATGACTTCCAGAACGGCTCTGCTGCCCTAGTACCCCGATTTGGGAATGGAGAAATGCTGCATCCTTGTGGCCGTTTCCCACAACAGCAGCTTTAAACCCACTGCAAAAGGTCACTAAATGTTCACCAATTGCAGTTCTGTAAATGACACCTGCCCTCCAAAAAATACTGAGGTCGAAAATCGACCAAAAAATTCTAGAGTGCAACCTTCCAAAAAGAAAATTTGAAGAGGTATATTATACTCACACTCTTTTTCTTTTTTCTTTTAACAGAAAAGCAAAAGGCGTGGAAAAATGATGAATTGTAGGAATTTTTACAGACATGTAAACCCAAATTACAAAAACCTATCAGCTCACCCCAGTCAGAATGGCCATCAACAAAAATGCTGCAAACAAGAAATGCTGACGTGATTGTGGAGAAATGCGTACCCTCGATTCTAAGGGGGACGTGGTAAGAGCCACTAATGACAGCACAATTGAGGTGCCTTGAAAAGGTAAACGTTGAGCTACCATACCAGTCAATCAATCATACCCACTGCTGGGTCTATCACCTGAGAGAATGAAAATCAAAAATCGCAGGCTGGCAATCCTGCACTCCAGCAATATTTACCATAGGCAACGCTTGGAAGCAACGAAAATGTCCATCAACAGAGGAATGCACCAAGAAGAAGTGGTCCATGTACACAATGGAATATTAGCCATGGAAAACATTGAAGCACTGCTCTTTGAGGCACCATAGATGAGCCTGGAGATAATCACAAAACATGAAGTAGGTCGGAAAGCAAAAGACCTATATCCCATATTATCACATACGGCATTATCTAATAACTGACACAGATGAACATATTTCCAAAGAGAAAGACACTCACAGGCGTAGAAAACAAACTATGCTCATCTAAAAGGAAAGGAGGGGGGAAATTGAGAAATGAAGATTAGTGTGACTATACATATACAAATACATATTATATACATGTATCAAAAAGACCGAACATATAGCAAGGGAGGTCGACGGAACACTGTAATATTTTACATGGGAAGAGGATCTGTACATTAATAGACATACATAATGTACAAATGAACCAGATTGTGTACACCTAGGACAAACAATTTTCTAAACTTTACCCAGATTAAAAAAATTTTAAAAACCAAGAAGAAGTAATGAGACATAAACTTATGGGGATTTCTCCTGGCAAATTCCATTCTAATTTACAACCTAGGACAATGACTTCCAGAAAGGCTCTGCTGCCCTAGTACCCAGATTGGGGAATGGAGAAATGCTACCTCCTTGTGGACGTTTCCCACAACAGCAGCTTTGAACCCACTGCAAAAGGTCACTAAATTTTCACCAACTTGCAGTTCTGTAAATGGCGCCTGCCCTCCAGAAAATTTCTGGGGTCAAAAATCGACCAAAAAATTCAGAAGAGGGCAACCTTCGAAGAAGACAATTTCAAGAGCTATATTGTACTCACGGTTTTTTCTTTTAAGAGAAAAGAAAAAGGCGTAGGAATATGATGAATTTTAAAAATTTTAATGACATGCATACCCATATTACAAAAACCTATCAGCTCGCAGCAGTCACAATGGCCATTAGGAAAAGTGCTGCAAAAAATAAACGGTGAAGGGAGTGTGGAGAAATGCGTACCCTCGGTGGTAAGGGGGGGCATGTAAAGAGCCACTAATGAAAACACAATGTAGGTGCTTTGAAAAGGGAAACATTGAGCTACCAGTCAATCAATCACAACCACTGCTTGGCCTATCACCTGAGAAAATGAGAATCAAAAAGTCACAGGCTGGCAAACCTGTACGCCAGCAATATTTACCATAGCCAACACTTGGAAGCAATGAAAATGTCCATCAACCGAGGAATGCACCAAGAAGAAGTGGTCCACGTACACAATGGAATATTACTCTAATTAATAATAAATATAAATTAAATTTAAAAACAAAGAAAAGCAAGGAGACATCAACATTTGTGGGTTTATCCGGGCACATTGCACTCTAATTTATAACCGAAGAACACCACGGACCGGTAGGTCTGTTTCCCTAGTAGCAGCAAGGGGAACGTAGAAAGGCTGCCGCTCTCTGGCCGTTACCTGCAAAAGCAGGTTTAAAGCCTGAGCTAATGGTCACTTCATATGAACAAGTACTGCAGGGCTGTAAATGAAACCTGCCCTCAAAATGTCTTGAGGGAGATCATGGCCAAAATATTTCAAACGGTGACACATACTTTAAGAAAACACTTTGAAGAAATAAGCTCCAATCACAGCTGGAAAAATAAAAAGGACAAGTCTTAAAGCTCAATTTCAACGCATTATGAGACACATGCAAATTCAACCACAAAGAGGTATCAGCTCACACCACTCAGAATAACCATCAGCAAAAACTACAAAGAATAAATGCTGAAGGTGCTGGGAAGAAATACATACCCTCCACTTTAAGTGGGACGTAACCTGGAAAGAGCCACTAAAGAGATCAGAATAGAGGTGCCTTTAAAAGGTAAACATTGAGCTACCATATGATCCAGCAGACCTATTCCTGGACCTATAACCTAAGAAGACAGAATTGGAAGGACACAGGCACGCAAATCTGCATTGCACAGTATGACAATGGCCAAGATATGGAAGTAACCAAAAAGTCCACCGACAGATGGGTGGACAAAGAAGAACTGCTACCTGTACAGATGGAATATGAGCTAGTGAAAAAATGAAACAATGCCATTTGCAGCACCATAGATGAGTCTAGAAGTAATCACGCAACTCGGAGTAAGTGAGAAAGCGAAAGACACATAGCCTATCATATCACATATAGGTGTTACCTAAAAAATGATACAGACAAAGGTATTTCCACAGAGAAACACTATCATAGATTCATTAAAAAAACTTATGGTTCACCAAATGGAAAGGTGTGAGGATTGGATACATTACCATATTGAGGTTAACAGAGAGACACAAACACACGTGAAATACATAATCACCAAAGACCTACGCAATACCAAGAGAAGACTACTCAACACTGTGTCATAACCTACATGGGAAAAGGATCCGAAGAAGAATAGATATATGTATATGTGTGAAAGAACCACATCTTGCACACCTAGAACAAACAAAACATTGTAATCAAGTTTGCTGTGATAAAAAATAAAAATTAAGTTAAAAATACCAACAAGAAGTAATGAGACATAAACTTAAAGGGCTTTTGCCTCGCACATTCCATTCTAATTTGCAACCTAGAACACCACTTCCAGTAAGGCTCTGTTGCCCTAGTAACCAGATTTGGTAAAGGAGAAATGCTGCCGCCTTGTGGCCGATTCCCGCAAGAGCAGCTTTTAACCCACAGCTAATGGTCACTTACCATTCATTCACAAGGACGCAGGGCTGTAAAGGACACCTGCCCTCAAAATTGTGCTGAGGTAGGGAATGGATAAAAAAAATTCAAAACAGGCAAAATGTTCACGAAGCTAGTATGAAGAGGTAAGTTTTACTCACTCTCTTTTTAAAGAAAGGGAAATGGATAAAAGCTCAACCTCAGGAAGTATTAGACTCATGCAATCTAATCTACGAAAAGTTCTCAACTCACACCCGTCGACTGACCATTGGCAAAAAGTCTACAAACAGTCAATGCTGAAGAGGTTTTAGAGAACTGTGTACCCTCTAGCTGCTGGTGAGATGTAAAAGGGTTAAACGCTAATAATGAGAACAGAAAGGAGCTGCGTTGAAAAGGAAAAATTGAGGTACCATTCAATCCAGCAGGCGCACCAATGGGCCTCTCACCTGAGAAGACCAGAATGAAGAAGACCCGGGCTGCAAAAGCTGCACTGCAGCCTTATTCACAATAGACAAGACAGTGAAGCAACCAAAATGTCCATCAACAGATGAAAGGAAAAGGAAGAAGCGGCCCATGTACACAATGAATACTAGCCATGGAAAACAATGAAACACTGCTCTTTGAGGCACCATAGATGATCTTGGAGATAATCACAGAACGTGAGGTAAGTCGGAAAGCAAAAGTCCTATATCCCATGATATCACTTATAGGCGTTCTCTAATAACTGACACAAATGAACATATTTCCACAGAGAAAGTCCATCACAGACTTATTAAAAAAAAAAAACTATGCTTATCTAAAAGGAAAGGTGGGGGAATGGATAAATGAAGATTAGCGTTACCATATGTATACAAATACATATTATATACATATATCAAAAAGACCGACCATATAGCAAGGAAGGTTTACGGAACACTCTGTAATAATTTACACGGGAAGAGGATCTCTACATAAATAGGTATATAGAATATGTAGATGAACCAGAGTGTGTACACCTTGGACAAGCAACATTCTAACCATTACCCCAATTGAAAAAATTAAAACAACGAACTAGGAGTAATGAGACATAAACTTATGGGGGGTTTTCCTGGCACATTCCATTCAAATTGACCACCTAGGCAAACGACTTCCAGAACGGCTCTGCTGCCCTAGTACCCCGATTTGGGAATGGAGAAATGCTGCATCCTTGTGGCCGTTTCCCACAACAGCAGCTTTAAACCCACTGCAAAAGGTCACTAAATGTTCACCAATTGCAGTTCTGTAAATGACACCTGCCCTCCAAAAAATACTGAGGTCGAAAATCGACCAAAAAATTCTAGAGTGCAACCTTCCAAAAAGAAAATTTGAAGAGGTATATTATACTCACACTCTTTTTCTTTTTTCTTTTAACAGAAAAGCAAAAGGCGTGGAAAAATGATGAATTGTAGGAATTTTTACAGACATGTAAACCCAAATTACAAAAACCTATCAGCTCACCCCAGTCAGAATGGCCATCAACAAAAATGCTGCAAACAAGAAATGCTGACGTGATTGTGGAGAAATGCGTACCCTCGATTCTAAGGGGGACGTGGTAAGAGCCACTAATGACAGCACAATTGAGGTGCCTTGAAAAGGTAAACGTTGAGCTACCATACCAGTCAATCAATCATACCCACTGCTGGGTCTATCACCTGAGAGAATGAAAATCAAAAATCGCAGGCTGGCAATCCTGCACTCCAGCAATATTTACCATAGGCAACGCTTGGAAGCAACGAAAATGTCCATCAACAGAGGAATGCACCAAGAAGAAGTGGTCCATGTACACAATGGAATATTAGCCATGGAAAACATTGAAGCACTGCTCTTTGAGGCACCATAGATGAGCCTGGAGATAATCACAAAACATGAAGTAGGTCGGAAAGCAAAAGACCTATATCCCATATTATCACGTACGGCATTATCTAATAACTGACACAGATGAACATATTTCCAAAGAGAAAGACACTCACAGGCGTAGAAAACAAACTATGCTCATCTAAAAGGAAAGGAGGGGGGAAATTGAGAAATGAAGATTAGTGTGACTATACATATACAAATACATATTATATACATGTATCAAAAAGACCGAACATATAGCAAGGGAGGTCGACGGAACACTGTAATATTTTACATGGGAAGAGGATCTGTACATTAATAGACATACATAATGTACAAATGAACCAGATTGTGTACACCTAGGACAAACAATTTTCTAAACTTTACCCAGATTAAAAAAATTTTAAAAACCAAGAAGAAGTAATGAGACATAAACTTATGGGGATTTCTCCTGGCAAATTCCATTCTAATTTACAACCTAGGACAATGACTTCCAGAAAGGCTCTGCTGCCCTAGTACCCAGATTGGGGAATGGAGAAATGCTACCTCCTTGTGGACGTTTCCCACAACAGCAGCTTTGAACCCACTGCAAAAGGTCACTAAATTTTCACCAACTTGCAGTTCTGTAAATGGCGCCTGCCCTCCAGAAATTTTCTGGGGTCAAAAATCGACCAAAAAATTCAGAAGAGGGCAACCTTCGAAGAAGACAATTTCAAGAGCTATATTGTACTCACGGTTTTTTCTTTTAAGAGAAAAGAAAAAGGCGTAGGAATATGATGAATTTTAAAAATTTTAATGACATGCATACCCATATTACAAAAACCTATCAGCTCGCAGCAGTCACAATGGCCATTAGGAAAAGTGCTGCAAAAAATAAACGGTGAAGGGAGTGTGGAGAAATGCGTACCCTCGGTGGTAAGGGGGGGCATGTAAAGAGCCACTAATGAAAACACAATGTAGGTGCTTTGAAAAGGGAAACATTGAGCTACCAGTCAATCAATCACAACCACTGCTTGGCCTATCACCTGAGAAAATGAGAATCAAAAAGTCACAGGCTGGCAAACCTGTACGCCAGCAATATTTACCATAGCCAACACTTGGAAGCAATGAAAATGTCCATCAACCGAGGAATGCACCAAGAAGAAGTGGTCCACGTACACAATGGAATATTACTCTAATTAATAATAAATATAAATTAAATTTAAAAACAAAGAAAAGCAAGGAGACATCAACATTTGTGGGTTTATCCGGGCACATTGCACTCTAATTTATAACTGAAGAACACCACGGACCGGTAGGTCTGTTTCCCTAGTAGCAGCAAGGGGAACGTAGAAAGGCTGCCGCTCTCTGGCCGTTACCTGCAAAAGCAGGTTTAAAGCCTGAGCTAATGGTCACTTCATATGAACAAGTACTGCAGGGCTGTAAATGAAACCTGCCCTCAAAATGTCTTGAGGGAGATCATGGCCAAAATATTTCAAACGGTGACACATACTTTAAGAAAACACTTTGAAGAAATAAGCTCCAATCACAGCTGGAAAAATAAAAAGGACATGTCTTACAGCTCAATTTCAACGCATTATGAGACACATGCAAATTCAACCACAAAGAGGTATCAGCTCACACCACTCAGAATAACCATCAGCAAAAACTACAAAGAATAAATGCTGAAGGTGCTGGGAAGAAATGCATACCCTCCACTTTAAGTGGGACGTAACCTGGAAAGAGCCACTAAAGAGAAAAGAATAGAGGTGCCTTTAAAAGGTAAACATTGAGCTACCATATGATCCAGCAGACCTATTCCTGGACCTATAACCTAAGAAGACAGAATTGGAAGGACACAGGTACGCAAATCTGCATTGCATAGTATAACAATGGCCAAGATACGGAAGTAACCAAAAAGTCCAACGACAGATGGGTGGACAAAGAAGAACTGCTACATGTACAGATGGAATATGAGCTAGTGAAAAAATGAAACAATGCCATTTGCAGCACCATATTTGAGTTTAGAAGTAATCACGCAACTTGGAGTAAGTGAGAAAGCGAAAGACACATATCCTATCATATCACATATAGGTGTTACCTAAAAAATGATACAAACAAAGGTATTTCCACAGAGAAACACTATCATAGATTCATAAAAAAAATCTTATGGTTCACCAAATGGAAAGGTGTGAAGATTGGATACATTACCGTATTGAGGTGAACAGAGAGATACAAACACATGTGAAATATATAATCACCAAAGACCTACGCAATACCAAGAGAAGACTACTCAACATTGTGTCGTAATCTACATGGGAAAAGGATCCGAAGAAAAATAGATAAATGTATATGTGTGAAAGAACCACATCTTGCACACCTAGAACAAACAAAACATTGTAATCAAGTTTGCTGTGAAAAAAAATAAAAATTAAGTTAAAAATACCAACAAGAAGTAATGAGACATAAACTTAAAGGGCTTTTTCCTCGCACATTCCATTCTAATTTACAACCTAGAACACCACTTCCAGTAAGGCTCTGTTGCCCTAGTAACCAGATTTGGTAAAGGAGAAATGCTGCCGCCTTGTGGCCGATTCCCGCAACAGCAGCTTTTAACCCACAGCTAATGGTCACTTACCATTCATTCACAAGGACGCAGGGCTGTAAAGGACACCTGCCCTCAAAATTGTGCTGAGGTAGGGAATGGATAAAAATAATTCAAAACAGGCAAAATGTTCACGAAGCTAGTATGAAGAGGTAAGTTTTACTCACTCTCTTTTTAAAGAAAGGGAAATGGATAAAAGCTCAACCTCAGGAAGTATTAGACTCATGCAATCTAATCTACGAAAAGTTCTCAACTCACACCCGTCGACTGACCATTGGCAAAAAGTCTACAAACAGTCAATGCTGAAGAGGTTTTAGAGAACTGTGTACCCTCTAGCTGCTGGTGAGATGTAAAAGGGTTAAACGCTAATAATGAGAACAGAAAGGAGCTGCGTTGAAAAGGAAAAATTGAGGTACCATTCAATCCAGCAGGCGCACCAATGGGCCTCTCACCTGAGAAGACCAGAATGAAGAAGACCCGGGCTGCAAAAGCTGCACTGCAGCCTTATTCACAATAGACAAGACAGTGAAGCAACCAAAGTGTCCATCAACAGATGAAAGGAAAAGGAAGAAGCGGCCCATGTACACAATGAATACTAGCCATGGAAAACAATGAAACACTGCTCTTTGAGGCACCATAGATGATCTTGGAGATAATCACAGAACATGAGGTAAGTCGGAAAGCAAAAGTCCTATATCCCATGATATCACTTATAGGCGTTCTCTAATAACTGACACAAATGAACATATTTCCACAGAGAAAGTCCATCACAGACTTATTAAAAAAAAAAACTATGCTTATCTAAAAGGAAAGGTGGGGGAATGGATAAATGAAGATTAGCGTTACCATATGTATACAAATACATATTATATACATATATCAAAAAGACCGACCATATAGCAAGGAAGGTTTACGGAACACTCTGTAATAATTTACACGGGAAGAGGATCTCTACATAAATAGGTATATAGAATATGTAGATGAACCAGAGTGTGTACACCTTGGACAAGCAACATTCTAACCATTACCCCAATTGAAAAAATTAAAACAACGAACTAGGAGTAATGAGACATAAACTTATGGGGGGTTTTCCTGGCACATTCCATTCAAATTGACCACCTAGGCAAACGACTTCCAGAACGGCTCTGCTGCCCTAGTACCCCGATTTGGGAATGGAGAAATGCTGCATCCTTGTGGCCGTTTCCCACAACAGCAGCTTTAAACCCACTGCAAAAGGTCACTAAATGTTCACCAATTGCAGTTCTGTAAATGACACCTGCCCTCCAAAAAATACTGAGGTCGAAAATCGACCAAAAAATTCTAGAGTGCAACCTTCCAAAAAGAAAATTTGAAGAGGTATATTATACTCACACTCTTTTTCTTTTTTCTTTTAACAGAAAAGCAAAAGGCGTGGAAAAATGATGAATTGTAGGAATTTTTACAGACATGTAAACCCAAATTACAAAAACCTATCAGCTCACCCCAGTCAGAATGGCCATCAACAAAAATGCTGCAAACAAGAAATGCTGACGTGATTGTGGAGAAATGCGTACCCTCGATTCTAAGGGGGACGTGGTAAGAGCCACTAATGACAGCACAATTGAGGTGCCTTGAAAAGGTAAACGTTGAGCTACCATACCAGTCAATCAATCATACCCACTGCTGGGTCTATCACCTGAGAGAATGAAAATCAAAAATCGCAGGCTGGCAATCCTGCACTCCAGCAATATTTACCATAGGCAACGCTTGGAAGCAACGAAAATGTCCATCAACAGAGGAATGCACCAAGAAGAAGTGGTCCATGTACACAATGGAATATTAGCCATGGAAAACATTGAAGCACTGCTCTTTGAGGCACCATAGATGAGCCTGGAGATAATCACAAAACATGAAGTAGGTCGGAAAGCAAAAGACCTATATCCCATATTATCACGTACGGCATTATCTAATAACTGACACAGATGAACATATTTCCAAAGAGAAAGACACTCACAGGCGTAGAAAACAAACTATGCTCATCTAAAAGGAAAGGAGGGGGGAAATTGAGAAATGAAGATTAGTGTGACTATACATATACAAATACATATTATATACATGTATCAAAAAGACCGAACATATAGCAAGGGAGGTCGACGGAACAGTGTAATATTTTACATGGGAAGGGGATCTGTACATTAATAGACATACATAATATACAAATGAACCAGATTGTGTACACCTAGGACAAACAATTTTCTAAACTTTACCCAGATTAAAAAAATTTTAAAAACCAAGAAGAAGTAATGAGACATAAACTTATGGGGATTTCTCCTGGCAAATTCCATTCTAATTTACAACCTAGGACAATGACTTCCAGAAAGGCTCTGCTGCCCTAGTACCCAGATTGGGGAATGGAGAAATGCTACCTCCTTGTGGACGTTTCCCACAACAGCAGCTTTGAACCCACTGCAAAAGGTCACTAAATATTCACCAATTGCAGGTCTGTAAATGACACCCGCCCTCCAAAATATACTGAGGTCGAAAATCGACCAAAAAACTCTAGAGTGCAACCTTCCAAAAAGAAAATTTGAAGAGGTATATTATACTCACACTTTTTTTCTTTTAACAGAAAAGCAAAAGGCGTGGAAAAATGATGAATTGTAGGAATTTTTACAGACATGTAAACCCAAATTACAAAAACCTATCAGCTCACACCAGTCAGAATGACCATCAACAAAAATGCTGCAAACAATAAATGCTGACGTGATTGTGGAGAGATGCGTACCCTCGATTCTAAGGGGGGACGCAGTAAGAGCCACTAATGAAAGCACAATTGAGGTGCCTTGAAAAGGTAAACGTTGAGCTACCATACCAGTCAATCAATCATACCCACTGCTGGGTCTATCACCTGAGAGAATGAAAATCAAAAATCGCAGGCTGGCAATCCTGCACTCCAGCAATATTTACCATAGGCAACACTTGGAAGCAACGAAAATGTCCATCAACAGAGGAATGCACCATGAAAAAGTGGTCCATGTACACAATGGAATATTAGCCATGGAAAACATTGAAGCACTGCTCTTTGAGGCACCATAGATGAGCCTGGAGATAATCACAAAACATGAAGTAGGTCGGAAAGCAAAAGACCTATAGCCTATATTATCACTTATGGCATTATCTAATAACTGACACAGATGAACATATTTCCAAAGAGAAAGACACTCACAGGCGTAGAAAACAAACTATGCTCATCTAAAAGGAAAGGAGGGGGGAAATTGAGAAATGATTAGTGTTACTATCCATATACAAATACATATTATATACATGTATCAAAAATACCGAATATATAGCAAGGGAGGTCGATGGAACACTGTAATATTTTACATGGGAAGAGGATCTGTACATTAATAGACATACATAATGTACAAATGAACCAGATTGTGTACACCTAGGAGAAACAATAGTCTAAACTTTACCCAGATTAAAAAAATTTTAAAAACCAAGAAGAAGTAATGAGACATAAACTTATGGGGATTTCTCCTGGCAAATTCCATTCTAATTTACAACCTAGGACAATGACTTCCAGAAAGGCTCTGCTGCCCTAGTACCCAGCTTGGGGAATGGGGAAATGCTACATCCTTGTGGCCGTTTCCCACAACAGCAGCTTTGAACCCAATGGAAAAGGTCACTAAATTTTCACCAACTTGCAGTTCTGTAAATGACACCTGCCCTCCAGAAAATTTCTGGGGTCAAAAATCGACCAAAAAATTCAAAAGAGGGCAACCTTCGAAGAAGACAATTTCAAGAGCTATATTGTACTCACGGTTTTTTCTTTTAAGAGAAAAGAAAAAGGCATAGGAATATGATGAATTTTAAAAATTTTAATGACATGCATACCCATATTACAAAAACCTATCAGCTCACAGCAGTCACAATGGCCATTAGGAAAATGCTGCGAAGAATAAATGGTGAAGTGAGTGTGGAGAAATGCGTACCCTCGGTAGTAAGGGGGGCATGTAAAGAGCCACTAATGAAAACACAATGTAGGTGCTTTGAAAAGGGAAACATTGAGCTACCAGTCAATCAATCACAATCACTGCTTGGCCTATCACCTGAGAAAATGAGAATCAAAAAGTCACAGGCTGGCAAACCTGTACGCCAGCAATATTTACCATAGCCAGCACTTGGAAGCAATGAAAATGTCCATCAACCGAGGAATGCACCAAGAAGAAGTGATCCATGTACACAATGGAATATAAGCCATGGAAAATAATGAAGCACTGCTCTTTGAGGCACCATAGATGAGCCTGGAAATAATCACAAAACATGAGGTATGTCGGAAAGCAAAAGACCTATACCCTATGATATCACTTATGGTGTTATCTAATAACTGACAGAAATGGACATATTTCCAAAGAGAAAGACACTCACGTGCTTAGAAATCAAACTCTGCTCATGTATAAGGAAAGGTGGGGGCAATGGATAAATGAAGATTAGTGTTACTATACGTATATATATACATATTATATACATATATCAAAAAGCCAGACCATATATTAAGGGGGGTCTACGGAACATTCTGTAATATTTTACATGGGAAGAGGATCTGTACATGAATAGACGTATATAATGTATAAATGAACCCCACTGTGTACACTTAGGACAAACAATATTCTAATCTTAACACCGATTTAAAAAATTTAAAAAACCAAGAAGAAGTAATGAGACATAAACATATGGGGCTATCTCCTGGCACATTCCATTCTAATTTACAACCTAGGAACACGACTTCCAGAAAGGCTCGTGCCCTAGTACCCAGATTTAGGAATGGAGAAATGGTACCTCATTGTGGCCGTTTCCCACAACAGAAGCTTTAAACCCATTTCTTAAGGTCACTAAGTATTCAGATAACCGTAGTCTTGTAAATGACACCTACCCTCCAAAACAATCCTGGTGTTGAAAATTGACCAAAAAATTCAAATGAGGGCAACGTTCCAAGAAGACACTTTCAAGAGGTATATTGTACTCACACTTTTTTCTTTTTTTTTAAACAGAAAATAAAAGGTGTGGAAAACTGATGAATTTTAGAAATTTTAATGACATGAATACCCATAGTACAAAAACCTATCAGCTCACAGCAGTCAGAATGGCCATTAGGAAAAATGCTGCAAAAAATAAATGCTGAAGGGAGTGTGGAGAAATGCGTACCCTCGCTTGTAAGGGGGGGCATGTAAAGAGCCACTAATGAAAACACAATGTAGGTGCTTTGAAAAGGGAAACATTGAGCTACCAGTCAATCAGTCACAACCACTGCTGGGCCTATCACCTGAGAAAATGAAAATCATAAAGTCACAGGCTGGCAATCCCGCACTCCAGCACTATTTACCATAGCCAATACTTGGAAGCAACAAAAATGTCCATCAACCGAGGAATGCACCAAGACGAAGTGGTCCATGTACACAATGGAATATTACTCCAATAATAAATATAAATTAAATCTAAAAAACAAAACTAAAGTAAGGAAACATCAGCATTTGTGTGTTTTTCCGGGCACATTGCACTCTAATTTATGACCGAGGGCCACCAGTGGCCGGAAAGTGTGTTTCCCTAGTTACCAGAGTGGAGAACATAGAAAGGCTGCTGCCTTCTGGCCGTTACCTGCAAAAGCAGCTTTAAAGCCTGTGCTAATGGTCACTTCATATGAACAAGTAATGCAGGGCTGTAAATGAAACCTGCCCTCAAAATGTCTTGAGGGAGGGTAATGGCCAAAAAAGGTCAAAATGTGACACATACTTTAAGTAAACTCTTTGAAGAACTAAGCTGTAATCACAGTTTGATAAATAAAAGGGACATGCTTTAAAGCTCAGTTTCAACAGATTATGGGACACATGCAAGTTCAACCACAAAGAGGTCTCAGCTCGTACCTGTCAGAATAACCATCAGCAATAAAACTACAAACAATAAATACTGAAGGTGTTTTGGAGAAATGCATACCCTCAACTTTAAGTTGGACGTAACCTGGAAAGAGCCACTAATGAGAACTGAATGGTGGTGCCCTTAAAACGTACACCCTGAGCTACCATATGATACAGCAAGCCCACTCCTTGGCCTATAACATAGGAAGATAGATCTGGAAAGACACAGGCAAGCAAATGTGCATTGCAGCAGTATTACAATAGCCAAGACATGGATGCAACCAATAAGTCCATCAAGAGTTGCGTGGCCAAAGAAGAACTGGTTCATGTACAGATGGAATATTAGCCAGGGAAAAAAATGAAACAATGCCATTTGCAGCACCATGTATGATTCTTGAGGTAATCAGGCAAATTGTACTAAGTCAGAAAACAAAAGACACATATCCTATAATATCACTTATAGGTCTTAGCTAAAAATTGATACCAATGAAGATATTTCCACAGAGAAATGCAATCACAGATTCATTAAGGAAACTTATGTTTCACCAAATGGAAAGGTGTGAGGATTGGATATATTAGGATATTGGGGTTAACATAGATATAGAAACACATGTGAAATATGCAATCACCAAAGACCTACATAATACCAAGAGAAGATTACTCAACATTGTGTCATAACCTACATGGGAAAATGATCCAAAGAAGAATAGATATATGTATATGTTTAAAAGAACCACATCTTGCACACCTAGAAGAAACAAAACATTTTAATCAAATTTGGTCTGATAAAAAATAAAAATTAAATTAAAAAAAGAACAAGAAGTAATGAGACATAAACTTAGGGGCTTTTTGCTGGCACATTGCATTCTACTTTACAACCAGAACATGACTTCCATTAAGGCTCTGTCATCACTAATAAAGCAGCTTTATAAGCAATGTTGAAGATAGCTTAACAGAAGTCTCACTAATTATTGATAGTAGCAAGAAAACAAAGTAAAGTAAAAATCTCACTGCAAAAAGTATACATAGAGTGAGGATAGTAGATCAAACACTTATTACACTTCTGTAAAGAATAAAAGACAACAATAGTATGTTTTTTTTAAAAAGAAAGGGCCCAAATAAATCTGAAATGAAAGAGATGATGTTACAACAGACACCACAGAAATACAAAGTATCCTAAGATACACACAGGGTAACTCAGGGCCCAGACTGGACAGAGTCCACTCTCCAGTCCCCTTTACATGACTTACAGGAGCCTCAGGAACTGAGGAGGGGGTCCCTGAGGAGAGGCTCAAGATAGCATATGGTAGGCATTAACATGGCTCCATTCATCTTAAACATGCCTGAACTACATTCACACGAGATGATTTTGTCCTGTATGTACATCGGCACCTCTAGTTGGAACTGCAGATCTTTGGCTTCATCACCTCTACTGAGAGCATTAGCTTCACCTGCTGTGGACCGTCTCCTATAGGATTTCTAGAACCACAAAACATCGAAGCTTCACAGGACCCAGAGTCTGTGCGACTCCACGCAGAGTCTCAGAGTCTCAACTCCACTCAGATACCCCACTCTTGGAGGACACACACAAAGTAGTGTGCACATCAGGGCCCAGGGGAAGGAGCAGTGACCCCGTAGGAGAATGACCAGAACTACCTGATAGTTTTAGAGGGTCTCGTGCAGAGGCAGGTGGTGGCTGTGGCTGTGGCTCACCGTGAGGACAACGACACTGGCAGCAGAAGTTCTGGGAAATACTCCTTGGTGTGAGCCCTCCCAGAGTCCGCTATTAGCCCCACCAAGAGCAAGGTAAGCTCCAGTGCTGGGTTGCCTCAGGCCAAACAACCAACAGGGAGGGAACCCAGCCCCATGGATCAGCAGACAAGCGGATTAAACTTTTTATTAAAGTTTTATTTAATCTGCAGACAAGCGGATTAAAGCTCTGCCCACCAAAGCAACACCCAGCTCTACCCACCACCAGTCCCTCCCATCAGGAAGCTTGCACAAGCCTCTAAGATAGACTCATCCACTGGAGAGCAGACAGCAGAAGGAAGAAGAACTACAATTCTGAAGCCTGTGGAAGGAAAACCACATTCACAGAAAGACAGACAAAATGAAAAGGCAGAAGACTTTATACCAGATCAAGGAACAAGATAAAACCCCAGGAAAAAAAACGAAATGAGGTGGAGATAGGGAACCTTCCAGAAAAAGAATCAGAATAAAGATAGTGAAGATGATCCAAGACCTTGGCAAAAGAATGGAGGCAAAAACAAAAAGAATAAAATATCTAGGAATAAACCTACCTAAGGAGACAAAAGACCTGTATGCAGAAAATTATAGGACACTGATGGAAGAAATTAAAGATGATAAAATTGATGGAGAGAGATACCATGTTCTTGGATTGGAAGAATCAACATTGTGAAAATGACTCTACTACCCAAAGCAATCTACAGATTCAATGCAATCCCTATCAAATTACCACTGGCATCTTTCACAGAACTAGAACAAAAAATTTCACAATTTGTATGGAGACACAAAAGACCCCGAATAGCCAAAGCAATCTT
This sequence comes from Balaenoptera borealis, assembly GCF_965194805.1. NCBI lineage: Eukaryota > Metazoa > Chordata > Mammalia > Artiodactyla > Balaenopteridae > Balaenoptera > Balaenoptera borealis. The sequence continues at coordinate 6,267 of NW_028122443.1, read as the reverse complement.
GAGAATGAAAAATGGAGCTGGAGGAATCAGGCTCCCTGACTTCAGACTATATTACAAAGCTACAGTAATCAAGACAGTTTGGTACTGACACAAAAACAGAAATATAGATCAATGGAACAGGATAGAAAGCCCAGAGATAAACCCACACACATATGGTCACCTTATCTTTGATAAAGGAGGCAAGCATATACAGTGGAGAAAAGACAGCCTCTTCAATAAGTGGTGCTGGGAAAATTGGACAGGTACATGTAAAAGTATGAAATTAGAACGCTCCCTGACACCATACACAAAAATAAACTCAAAATGGATTAAAGACCTAAGTGTAAGGCCAGACACTATCAAACTCTTAGAGGAAAACATAGGCAGAACACTCTATGACATACATCACAGCAAGATGCTTTTTGACCCAGCTCCTAGAGAAATGGAAATAAAAACACAGATAAACAAATGGGACCTAATGAAACTAAAAGCTTTTGCACAGCAAAGGAAACCATAAACAAGACCAAAAGACAACCCTCATAATGGGAGAAAATATTTGCAAATGAAGCAAATGACAAAGGATTAATCTCCAAGATTTAGAAGCAGCTCATGCAGCTCAATAACAAAAAAACAAACAACCCAATCCAAAAATGGGTAGAAGACCTAAATAGACATTTCTCCAAAGAAGATATACAGATGGCCAACAGACACATGAAAGAATGTTCAACATCATTAATCATTAGAGAAATGCAAACCAAAACTACAATGAGGTATCATCTCACACCGGTCAGAATAGCCATCATCAAAAAATCTAGAAACAATAAATGCTGGAGAGGGTGTGGAGAAAAGGGAACACTCTTGCACTGTTGGTGCAAATTGATACAGCCACTATGGAGAACAGTATGGAGGTTCCTTAAAAAACTAAAAATAGAACTACCATACGACCCAGCAATCCCACTACTGGGCATATACCCTGAGAAAACCATAATTCAAAAAGAGTCATGTACCAAAATGTTCATTGCAGCTCTATTTACAATAGCCAGGACACGGAGGCAACCTAAGTGTCCATCGTCGGATGAATGGATAAAGAAGACGTGGCACATATATACAATGGACTATTATTCAGCCATAAAACGAAATGAAATGGAGGTATTTGTAATGAAGTGGATGGAGTTAGAGTCTGTCATACAGAGTGAAGTAAGTCAGAAAGAGAAGAACAAATACAGTATGCTAACACATGTATATGGAATCTAAGGGAAAAAAAGGTCATGAAGAACCTAGTGGCAAGATGGGAATAAAGACACAGACCTACTAAAGAATGGACTTGAGGATATGGGGAGGGGGAGGGGTGAGATGTGACAGGGTGACAGAGTGTCATGGACATATATACACTACCAAATGTAAAATAGATGGCTAGTGGGAAGCAGCCGCATAGCACAGTGAGATCAGCTCGGTGCTTTGTGACCGCCTGGGGGGGTGGGATGGGGAGGGTGGGAGGGAGGGAGATGCGGGAGGGAGGAGATATGGGAACGTGTGTATATGTGTAGCTGATTCACTTTGTTATAAAGCAGAAACTAACACACCATTGTGAAGCAATTATACTTCAATAAAGATGTTTAAAAAAAAACGTAAAAAAAAAATAAAAAAAAAAAAGAATGGAGGCAAAGATCGAGAAGATGCAAGAAATGCTTAACAAAGACCTAGAAGAATTAAGGAACAAACACCTAGAAGAATTAAAGAACAAACAAACAGAGGTGAATAATATAATAACTGAAATGAAAAATACACTAGAAAGAATCAGTAGCAGAATAACTGTGGCAGAAGAACGGATAAGTGACCTGGAAGACAGAAAGGTGGAAATCACTGCCATGGAACAGAATAAAGAAAAAGAATGAAAATAAATGAAGACACCCTAAGAGTCCTCTGGGACAACATTAAATGCAACAACATTCACATTATAGGGGTCCCAGAAGGAGAAGAGAGAGAGAAAGGACGCAAGAATATATTTGAAGAGATTATAGTCAAAAACTTCCCTAGCATGGGAAAAGAAATAGCCACCCAAGTCCAGGAAGTGCAGAGAGTCCCAGGCAGGATAAATCAAAGGAGAGAAATGCAAAGACACATAGTAACCAAATTGACAAAAATTAAAGACAAAGAAAAATTATTGAAAGCAACAAGGGAAAAATGACAAATAACATAAAAGGGAACTCCCATAACAGCTGATTTCTCAGCAGAAAATCTACAAGCCAGAAGGGAGTGGCATGATAAATTTAAAGTGATGAAAGGGAAGAACCAACAACCAAGAGTACTCCACCCAGCAAGGATCTCTTTCAGATTTCACAGAGAAATCAAAAGTCCTACAGACAAGCAAAAGCTAAGAGAATTCAGCACCATGAAACCAGCTCTACACCAAATGCTAAAGGAAATTCTCTAAGTGGGAAACAGAAGAGAAGAAAAGGACCCAACAAGACAAACCCATAACAATTAAGAAAATAGTAATATGCATATCAATAATTACCTTAAACATGAATGGACTAAATGTTCCAACCAAAAGACACAGCCTCTCTGAATGGATACAAAAACAAGACCTATATATATGCGGTCTACAAGAGACCCATTTCAGACCTAGGGACACATACAGACTGAAAGTGAGGCGATGGAAAAATATATTCTATGCAAATGCAAATCAAAAGAAAGCTGGAGTAGCAATACTCATATCAGATAAAATAGACTTTAAAATAAAGAATGTTACAAGAGACAAGGAAAGACACTACATAACGGTCAAGGGATCAACCCAAGAAGAAGATATAACAATTATAAATATATATGTACCCAACATAGGAGCACCTCAATATATAAGGCAACTGCTAACAGCTATAAAAGAGGAAATCGACAGTAACACAATAATAGCGGGGGACTTTAACAGCTCACTTACACCAGTGGAGATCATCCAGACAGAAAATTAATAAGGAAACACAAGCTTTAAATGACACAATAGACCAGATAGAGTTAACTGATATTTATAGGATATTCCATCCAAAAACAGCAGATTACATGTTCTTCTCAACTGCACACAGAACGTTCTCCAGGATAGATCACATCTCGGGTCACAAAAAAGCCTCAGTAAATTAAAGAAAGCTGAAATCATATCAAGCAGCTGTTCCGACCACAATGCTATGAGATTAGAAATCAATTACAGGGAAAAATCCGTAAAAAACAAAAAAACATGGAGGCTAAGCAATACGTTACTAAATAACCAAGAGATCACTGAAGAAATAAAAGAGGAAATCAAAAACTACCTAGAGACAAATGACAACAAAAACACGATGATCTAAAACCAATGGGATGCAGCAAAAGCAGTTCTAAGAGGGAAGTTTATAGCAATACAAGCCTACCTCAAGAAACAAGAAAAATCTCAAATAAACAATCTAACCTTACACCCAGAGGAACTAGAGAAAGAAGAACAAAACCCAAAGTTAGTAGAAGGAAAGGAATCATAAAGATCAGAGCAGAAATAAATGGAATAGAAACAAAGAAAATGAAAGCAAAGATCAATAAAACTAAAAGCTGGTTCTTTGAGAAGATAAACAAAAATGATAAGCCTTTAGCCAGACCCAAGAAAAAGAGGGAGAGGATTCAAATCAACAAAATTAGAAGTGAAAAAGGAGAAGTTACAACAGACACCACAGGAATACAAAGCATCCTAAGAGACTAGTACAAGCAACTCTATGCCAATAAAATGGACAACCTGGAAGAAATGGACAAATTCTTAGAAAGGGATAACTTTCCAAGACTGAATCAGGAAGAAATAGAGAATATGAACAAACCTATCACAAGCAATGAAATTGAAACTGTGATTAAAAATCTTCCAACAAACAAAAGTCCAGAACCAGATGGCATCACAGGTGAATTCTATCAAATATTTAGAGAAGAGCTAGCACCCAACCTTCTCAAATTCTTCAAAACAATTGCAGGGGAAGGAACACTCCCAAACTCATTCTATGAGACCACCATCACCCTGATACCAAAACCAGACAAAGATACTACAAGGAAAGAAAATTATAGACCAATATCACTGATGAATATAGATGTAAAAATCCTCAACAAAATACTAGCAACCAGAATCGAACAACACGTTAAAAGGATCATACACCATGATCAAGTGGGGTTTATCCCAGGGATGCAAGGATTCTTCAATATACACAAATCAATGTGATACACCATATTAACAAATTGTAGAATAAAACCATATGATCATCTCAATAGATGCAGGAAAAGATTTTGAGAAAATTCAACATCCATTTATGTTAAAAACTCTGCAGAGTGTGGGCATAGAGGGAAACTACCTCAACCTTATAAAGGCCATATATGACAAACCCACAGCAAACATCATTCTCAATGGTGAAAAACTGAAAGTGTTTCCTCTAAGATCAGGAACAAGACGAGGATGTCCACTCTCACCACTACTATTCAACATAGTTTTGGAAGTCCTAGCCATGGCAATCAGAGAAGAAAAAGAAATAAAAGGAATACAAAAAGGAAAAGAAGTAAAATTGTCACTGTTTGCAGAAGACATCATATCATAGATAGAGAATCCTAAAGATGCCACCAGAAAACCACTGGAGCTAATCAATGAATTTGGTAAAGTTGCAGGATACAAAATTAATGCACAGAAATTGCTTGCATTCCTATACACTAACAATGAAAGAACAGAAAGAGAAATTAAGGAAACAATACCATTACCACTGCAACAAAAAGAATAAACTACCTAGGAATAAACCTACCTAAGGAAGTAAAAGACCTGTACTCAGAAAACTATAAGACACTGATGAAAGAAATCAAAGATGATATAAACAGATGGAGACATATACCATGTTCTTGGATTAGAAGAATCAATATTGTGAAAATGACTATACTACCCAAAGCAATCTACAGATTCAATGCAATCCCTATCAAAATACCTTTGGCATTTTCTACAGAACTAGAAAAAAAAATCTTAAAATTTGTAGGGAGACACAAAAGACCCTGGATAGCCAAAGCAGCCTTGAGGGGAAAAAAAAGCACTGGAGGAATCAGACTTCCAGACTTCAGACTATATTACAAAGCTACAGTAATCAAGATGATATGGTACTGACACAAAAACAGAAATATAGATCAATAGAACAGGATAGAAAGCACAGAGATAAACCCACGTAACTATGGTTAACTAATCTATGACAAAGGAGGCAAGGGTATACAATGGAGAAAAGACAGTGTCTTCAGTAAGTGGTGCTGGGAAAACTGGACAGCTACATGTAAAAGAATGAAATTACAATGCTCCCTAACACCATACACAAAAATAAACTCAAAATGGATTAGAGACCTAAATGTAAGACCAGCCACTATAAAACTCTTAGAGGAAAACATAAGCAGAACAGTCTATGACATAAATCACAGCAAGATCCTTTTTGATCCACCTCCTAGAGTAATGGAATAAAAAACAAAAATAAACAAATGGGAGCAAATGAAACCTAAAAGCTTTTGGAAAGCAAAGGAAACTACAAAGACGACGAAAAGACAACCCTCAGAATGGGAGAAAATATTTGCAAACGAATCAATGGACAAAGGATTAATCTCCAATATATATCAACAGCTCATGCAGCTCAACAGTAAAAAAACAAACAACCCAATCCAAAAATGGGCAGATGACGTAAATAGACATTTGTCCCAAGAAGACATACAGATGGCCAAGAAGCACATGAAAAGCTGCTCAACATCACTAATTATTAGAGAAATATAAACCAAAACTACAATGAGGTATCACCTCACACCAGTTAGAATGGGCATCATCAGAAAATCTACAAACAACAAATGCTGGAGAGGGTGTGGAGAAAAGGGAACCCTCTTACACTATTTGTGGGAATGTAAATTGATACAGTCACTATGGAGAACAGTATGGAGGTGCCTTAAAAAACTAAAAATAGAATTATCATATGACCCAGCAATCCCACTACTGGGCATATACCCAGAGAAAACCATAATTCAAAAAGACACATTCACCACAATGTTCATTGCAGCACTATTTACAATAGCCAGGTCATGGAAGCAACCTAAATGCCCATAGATAGACAAATGGAAAAGATGTGGTACATATATACAATGGAATATTACTCAGCCATAAAAAGGAATGAAATTGGGTCATTTGTAGAGACGTGGATAGATCTAGAGACTGTCATACAGAGTGAAGTAAGTCAGAAAAAGAAAAACAAATATCGTATATTAACGCATACATGTGGAACCTAGAAAAAT